>NC_079450.1:48258809-48396309 GCF_903798145.1 Danio aesculapii | reverse complement strand
AGACCCTTACAGTCTCCGATATGTTACCAATTACAGATAAACTACACACGGCGTACATTTATTCCTTATTTGGGTTTAAAAACAACACGCAACATATAGCACAGTCAGTACAAACCTCTCATCTGTATCTTTAATCACCAGCACATGTAGCCTCTGTTAGAAAGTCATTGTGTCATTCTGAGATCATAATAGTCTAAAAGGTGATGATAAACATGGCAGTTTGTTCATGATTCAGGTTGCTGAAACAATTCGCTCCTTTGTTTTTTTGCGCTTGACTCTCGCATTTGTCCTTTTCTAAAAGGATTGGATATTTCGGAAGCGCTTCAAAATGCATGTTATTACCATCAGCTCAAGAAGTTCATTATTTCAAATATAGATGCGCGCACGAGTGATCACGAGCTCCCTGGAGAAAGCGAAACCGCTCGCACTTCGTAAAACAAAAACGGGACACGGCAGATTTTATTGTTCTTGACTTTGTGGTTGTTCATCAAGACAACAACAAGGTTTGTTTAAGCTCGGGTCAACCGTGGCTTGTTATTATATGTATATAGTTTTACCATGTAATGTCTCGGCTGTATATTTAAAATGTTTTCATTCTGGCGAGCCCCACGAGCGAGTGACGCTTCTCTGTAGACAAATAGCATTCAGTTGCATGTCTTTGGGTACCCTTTAGTCCTGCTCGGTACCCTTTGCAATGGGTAACCAAAAAGTGGTACGGTATGGTTCACTTTTAGGTACCTTTTGACAGTGGAAACGGCCATGAAAGCGTACTGAACCAAACCGTACTATACCGTACCACTCAGTGGAAACAGGCCATTAGGGAAAAGGGAGATGGAAAAAAGCCCCTCTCAGACTGTCCTTAAAGTAGAGCAGTATGAGGTCAGGGGAAAAAAGCATAGAACATTTGACAAATAAAGCACTGTTTCCATCCAATGTGTCTAAGAGAACAAAATTGCCAATTCCTGATAAACTGACGCCAAATATCTAAAAGAAATATGGAATTTTACGTTGTAGGAGAAGGTACTGTAGGCCTTTTTTTCTTATCTAATAAATTACTTGCACCTCAGAAGATAAACCACAATGCTTTTGAAGGCTTGAGACTGATTTTTGGCACGCAGATGCTCAAGACTGTTCTGACTGTTCTCAAAACTTAACTTCTATAGCGCTTTTACACTGTACATTGTGTCAAAGAAGCTTAACATTTGAAGTTCTTTTAACTGAAACTGTGTCAGTTCAGCTTTCAGAGTTGAAGTTCTGTTCAGTGTGGTTTAATCACTGCTGAAAGTCCAAACACTGAAGAGCAAATCCATCGATGCGCAGCTCAAAGTCCCAAAACTAAGCAAGCCAGTGGTGTGGAACTTCACCACTTGACGAAAGTGAAGGAAAAAACCTCGAGAGAAACCAGGCTCAGTTGGGTAAGACCATTTCTCCTCTTGCCAAAGCCATGGGATCAACGTGGAGACTCGTCTGTCACTGGGCTCCCCACGACTACCACAGCATCTGCTAAGAATACAGCCTGGTCCATGATTATGGAGACCTCGGGATGAAAACAGACTAACATAAGCATAGATGTCATTCAAATTATAATGTCTTTTGGGAAGTGTCCTTGGCTCCGGTTGCCCTAATTAATGCAGCCTAACAATTCTTGGGGACTTTGATAAAAGGAAAAAAAAATACAATCCAGTCCACAATTACTTTTAATATTGAAAATACGTTAATTTTGTGTGTTTTTTTCACCAAATCAGTGACATCATTTATGAATTTGGCAATAAAAGAGTTAAAGTCCTGTAATGTTCTAAACAATTTGGTAGTTTTGATCAGGACTGAGGTTAATGTATGCAAAAAAAATGTGAAAAATATGTATCTGATGCATTTTTAACAGCAGTTTAATTTAGTGGATGTTTTCATCTCTAACATAAAAGGGTAGTAAATTTAAGTATCATTGAGATTTTTTTTTAATTTAAAGCATTTGCTCAAAATATGTGTCAAAATAAGATTTATCACCAAAAATCATTCTGCTAGCTGAAACACAGAAAAAGTTATGACCAAATTAAAGGGGAAATGAAGCAGTCAAATTTACATTATTTTGTACATTGATTTCCACTTTAATAAAAATATATGAAACAAACTTGATTAATTTAACAATTTAGAAGAAAACTGCATGTTTTACTATAGAATTTAGACCTTGGGCGCTGCCATCTTAGAATGACGCTGTGTCGGACATCATGGGGTTGGTTCCGTTCCCTCAGCTAAACAGATACAGTGGAAGTAAAGGACTGAACACGGAGACTGCAAAGCCTAACTTAACCCAATGCGTAAAGTTGTGAACTTGGAGCTGGTGCAAATACAAGCATCAGATGTGGGTCTAATATAGAAATATATATTCTATTTTTCTTTTCCCCCCTTTTACTTACCGATCATTTGATGCGCTTTGGTCCACTCTCTGTATTATGCTGCCTGTCTGGGTTTCAATCCTGGGTTCAACAAGGTCCGGTGGCAACATAATGGGTGCAGGTACTTTCACATTTCACTACCACAGCCCACACTTTTCGTGTTCAAACCAAACTAAGATCGGTGCAGTTTTTCACATGGCAGGTTTTTACATCCTTCATACATGTTGAGAGATCGAATTGATAAGGGAATATGTCTTGACATAATCCACACAGACGTTACTTAAGCCCAATTCCAATTCTATTTTTGTCCCCGTTCCCCTTCCCCTTGGCCCTTAAAACTGAGTGTGAAGGAGAAGGGCTTCAAAATGTACCCCTAAGAATTGGGACACCACTACAGCACCAGCACACTTCATCATATGTCATTGTGATCTCTTGCTTCATATGAGATCAGACGATCGCGACTGCTGTAGTTATTCCAGTTGTTTTATTTTTTGGTATTTATCTTCAGGAAATCACTGAAGGCATATATTATGTTATCATAACAATATAATGTGAAAATAAGATCGTAGTTGTACTGTGCATTTACAACGTGGCCATATTCATCTATGTAAACACACCAAAAACAACATTAACATTATAGCAGACACTGTAAAAGGTCATTCCCAGCCACTAGGCCTTTTCGGACAGGGTATTGTAGTGTCATCGAGTGTCAGAATGTTGTAGGACTGCTATGCATTAGTTATTATTATGGATTATAGGTGGCGAAATTTATCGGTTCTTATTTTAACATTTTTTTTAAAAGCATGACGGTAAAACACGAATGCGGTTATGAATGTATTAAAACATGTGCTTGTGTGTTGTAAAATTCGAAATAATGACAAAAAAATACTAGTTTGTGGATCTCCTTACTTCCGGGTGCAGCTATACTGCTGTTGTAGATGGTGTATTCTGGGAAATTTTCTTACCCCTTGGTTTTGTGTGTGGTCCTGAAAAATTTCAGTTTGAACGGGTATCTATAACTTCAAGCTAAAGAGAATTGGGACTGGGGTAAGGGGAAGGGCTAAGGGGTAGAATTGGGATTGGGCCTTAGTAAAGCGTGAAGTCATATATCATTTTAATCATTGTCTGTATGTAAATCCCCCTGGTCAGGCAGCGCTGGAGCAGTGTGAGAGAGTGGACCAAAGCACATCAAACGAAAGCTATTATCAAAATAAAAATACTCACCTTAGTACACAACTTAAATGCTTGTATGTTTTGTATTGGCACCAGCTCTGCGATGCACGTCCACAACTTCATGCATTGGGTTAAATCAGGCAGCGTAATACAGAAAGTGGACCAAAGTGCATCAAATGATCGATAATTAAACGGGAAAAAATAGAATAAATATATATATATTTTTTTAAAATAGACCCACATCTGATGCTTGTATTTGCAGCAGCTCCACGTCCACAACTTCATGCAATGTGTTAAATTAGGCTTTGCAGTCTCCATGTTCAGTCCTTTACTTCAACCGTATCTGTTCAGCTGAGGGAACGGAACCAACCCCGTGACGTCAGACACAGTGATATTCCAAAATGGCAGTGCCCTAGGTCTAAAAGCTATAGTAAAACATGCTCTTTTCTTCTAAATAGTTACATTAATGGAGTTTGTGCTGAGTTTGTGTTTGTAATGTGCTGAAGAAAACGCTTAGATGACCCAAGAATACAATTTTAGAATACAAAAATACAATTTTAGTCTGAACTATCCCTTTAAAACTGATTTTAAAGGCTAAATGTTATGAATCAAAAATAAGAGACTTGATTATAGATACTGGAGTTAACAAACAAACAAACTACAAGTCAATATTTTCTCTTTTAAATGTGAACATTCCAGTTCTTTTGAACACCCTTTCTTATCGTTATACACCCCAGAGTCTGTCCCATCTGCCAGACAACAAACATTTTCCTGCAGGCTTAAACTGACCTTCTGGGCTACGCCCCGCCCCGCTCTGACCTTTGACCCGCTGGTATGCAGAGACGCCCATTCCTCAAACAGCATTGGTGGCCTTAAGAGGCTTTTGTTAAGTAATTTAGCCAAAACAAAGACTCCTTGTGATAGTACTCTTTAAACAGGACGACAAATATTTCAGTGAGTGATTTAAGGAGCAGTTACCGTAACCTTGTCTTTAAACGCTATCGCAGCGAAGATCGTTTTTCTGCAACTTCTTTCATTGGGGTGAACAAATAAAAGCAACTGAGATCTGAGAGACGGGCTCAAATACTCCCCTCCAGTCATCAGATGTCAGTTTACAGCATCCTGAGGTTGCTTTCATCAATCATGAGCAGGAGGCGTCTTCCTTTGCTGTCAGTGAGAAGTTCCACAGTCGTTCAGAACAAAGAAGGCTCATCGGATTACACAGATTCTAGACTACAGAGCTGAAGGTTTATGTTGGAGTCGTCCTTGTAGATTGCAGTGAAATTACTGTCCTAATTTCGAATATAAGTCGCTTTCCAGAACCTTTTATTTCAATGTTCCTCGCTGGTGGAATGATCTTCCCATCAATAGTTTTCACGTGTTGTCACTAGGCATGGGACGATAACCATCAAGGTATATCGCGGTTTGGAAGAACCACCAAATTTTTCTGTAATAGTTTCTAAAGTATGTCTAAGATTTTTTATTTATTTTTTAGTTCAACAATACCTCCAGCAGAAAAGCTGTCCAAAGATGTTGTTTAAATGGTAAAGAAAACTGTGTTTTTGAAACAAATGAAGACAGCAGAAGTCAATGATTTATTCTACTTATTTAGCCTGACATGTCTACTTTTCCGAAATATTTTAAATGTTACTCAAAATATAATATATTGTGTTCAAAGGGGGGAAAAGGTTGTTGATTTTTACCCAAACATTTAAAAAGAATATATTTTAGAGCAGTAATCACAATACCATGGTACCGTGAAATCATGATATTTTTATCCAAGGTTATCATACCTTCAGAATCTTATACCAGCCCATGCCTAGCGTCACACCATTAGGGCAACGCACCTGTGGCAGGCAAAACATTACTATCTCCCCCTGACTGTCAAGTCACGGGTCCAAAAATGGATAACTGTTGCGCAATAGGGTTTACCCGACCTGTGCTTCTGCAGAATTCCTTCAGCCAGAAAGCAGAAATGTATGGGTTTGTGCGGAATGATAGCATCATTGACCCATAACAATGCATGGTACCTATACCTGTCAATGCGTTTGTAGGATTTTTATACAGTTTCTATTCTAATTTGCAGGTCAAGTGTAATTCAAGTATAAATTAAAAGTTAAAGTATAAATAGCAGAGGTGAACAGATTTTCCCTACCAGCAAATATTAATCTAAATAAAGGAAACGATTATAAAAGCAAACACTTAAGTGCCATAATAGCATCACTAATGATTAAACTGCTGAGGAATATCCAAAAGATAATGTTAGATGTAAGAATTGGAGCTCTGAGAGGGACATGACGGTTTTATATGACTGAAAAACAGGGCAGTATATGGATCGCAAGTGCCCACAATTTACAGTTTGCGATCATATCTCGGTTCTGTTGATATGTGATCTAAACATTCATAGTTTGAAACAGATTGAAATATGACCGGTTTGTGCTGCTTTTCTATGGAGATCCCAGTGTAGCTGCCATTATGGCCTGTTGTTGTTTTTTCACTGATATCATTTAAATGATATCATTTAATGACAAAAAAAAAAACAAAACATCTTTTCCATGATCACTTGAAACCTTCTGAACAAAAAGACCCCCCTCTTTTCTCCCCCAGCACACCACACGACTACCTCAAAATCATGCAATTCTGAGTGTACCTCACACAGGTGAGTGGGCTTGACAAACCACCTGTAGCGAACACACACTTTCACCTCTTTGACACTTTAACCGACACTTGCACCAGACTCTTTCTTACTATAACTCCATGTCTTCAAAAAAAAAAAAACTGTATTAATGAAGTGTGCCTCACACAGGTAAGTGGGCTTGACAAACCACGTATAGAAACACTCTTCTCTCTTTTTAAAAAAAAAAAAAAACACTTCCCCTCCTTACTCTTAATTGTCTGCGCACTAACCGTTCTTTTGTAAAACTAGCACTACTTGTATGTACACTACCTGACAAAAGTTTTTCGGCCTATCCAAGATTTATGAACAACATATAATAACTTGACTTTAGTAGATCATTTGGTATCAGAAGTGGCTTATATGAAAGGCAAAGGCCTCTAGATTACACTTATCAAAATAAAGTATGATCATGCCTTGATTTTTAGTTAGGACATTAAGGTCTTAAATTTGCTCAGACAAAACTTTTCACTTAACAGAAATAATGTACAGTAGAATATAAAGTGATTGTGCAGAGGGAAAATAAATTATTATTGGACTGCATCCATACATCTCTGCATGAATCACTTAAATCTACTTTTCAAGCTGTTTGGACAGACATATGTGTAGGGATAGTGTATAGACCGTCATATTGGGGTGAAATAAACACATCCAATCCTTTTTTTTTTTTTTTTTTCAATTTAACAACATAAAAACGGTGGACCAATTGGAGCGGTTTTGAGACCGACTGCAACTTGACATAGGAGTGCGTTTTCCCCTCCCACCAAAATGATTGACAGCTGCGTATTAACATGTGTCCGTAGTAATCCATATAATCATATTAACAAGACAGGACGAGCGCAAAGCAACTGGGAATAAAAAGTCTGTTCAGTTCATTAGGATTATCAATCATCATCAAATGTGATCGAGTGAGTTTTACAAGTTTGAAACGTTTATTAAACAGTGCATGTGTGTCATGAAGTACAACGATTTAGCTTAGCTTTACTTCATCAGCACAGCCGTGTGTCAGAACACTTATAAAAGACGCATCATTTCCAGTTTGTGGACAATAAATCAGGTTTATTTTGTACATTAACATAACAGATATCCATACAGCACTGGATATTAACCTGTATCCTGTCACATATGGGTGCAAAAAGAGTGCAAAGCAAAACGCGCGCTTTCTGTGTATGTATCTGTATGTGCTTGAACACAACAACTGTTCAAACAACACAACAAATGCATCAAATACTCATTGGTAAAGTTCTTACTGCAGTACGTTATGTGAGATCTGCTTCCTTCATGTCTGTCTGTTGTCTGAAGCAGCCAAGGGAGGAGATTAAGGCACACTGACAGGCATGTGGAAACGGTGGGCGTGAAGGACTAGCCTTAAAGGCACAGTTCACAAAAACCACCTCTTAATGCTTTAGAGCTATAAAATAGAAACTTCTGAAAGGTATAAATATTCTGATGGGTGTTTTGAGCTGGAACTTTACAGACACATTCTGGAGACACAAAAGACGTATATTAAATCTGGAAAAAGGGGTAAAATAGGTGCCCTTTAATAATAAAGTCATCTGGAATGGCAAAGAAAGCGTTCTTGCAGGATTCCCGGTGTTCATCAAGATTCTTTGGATTTATCTTGAATGCCTCCATCTTACTCCAGACATGCTCAATAATGTTCATGTGTGGTGACTGGGCTGGCCAATCCTGCAGCACCTTGACCTTCTTTGCTTTCAGGAACTTTCATGTGGAGGCTGAAGTATGAGGAGCGCTATCCTGTTGAAGAATTTACCCTCTCCTGTGGTTTGTAATGTACTGGGCAGCACAAATGTCTTGATACCTCAGGCTGTTGATGTTGCCATCCACTCTGCAGATCTCTCGCACACCCCCATACTGAATGTGAATGTAACCCCAATCCATGATTTTTTTCTTCACCAAACTTGACTGATACTGTGAGAATCTTGGGTCGATGTGGGTTCCAGTAGGTCTTCTACTGTATTTGTGATGATTGAGATGCAGTTCAACAGACGATTCATCAGATAAATCTACCCTCTGCTGCTTTTCCAAATGACCAACTAGAAATCTAGAAGTCAAGTTATTATTTGTTGCTCTTACAACTGGGATAAACGACAACACATTTGTCCGGTAGTGTATACTACATGTAAATAAAGTGTAAACTTTTCAAGTGTAGTCCCGTCACGTATAGCAAATCGGTGTGCAGGTGAAATGACATGAATTGCTAAACAATATACTCTTGCAACATAAAAATATAAAGCCTGTCCAAACAACGGTGAAACGCAATTGTGTCTCATTTAACAAACGGTTTTATTTACTGGGATTATCGGTCCTTACACTGAATTCTTGCCATTAGCCAATCAGTGCATTGCTAGTCGTGGTTTTAAAGATCTGTTTATATACACTTATGCACATGCATTCGTTTCAGATATCTTAAAGCAGATATTTAAATCAGGCTCGGAAAAAAAATTGTTCCAAATTAGTCGATCAGCTATCACAAATAAAACACCCAGGATCTGACAAATAAATGTTTTAAGTGAGGTCTGAAGAACTGACCCCTGATAGCACTCACTTTCACAGTTAGTCAAAATGGCCTTCTTTTTCCGCCATGAGTGGGTGTGCTGCTGAATAAAGCTGTTCCGTTAGCATAACAATGGAAAGAAAAACCATGGCTGCGTCCAAAAGCTTATGCTGCCGACTTGTTCCAGTGACCCCGGAGGCAGTGTTTCTCCACAAAGGACCTCTTTAAATGGATTTCAGAAAGTCTTCGGAGACAAAATAACGATTTAATCAGATACAACAAAACAGAGAGTGCTTTGGTGATCATTAAGGGGATATTTGCTAACTAAAATAGTATCTTCTCACTAGAAATCCCATCAAAAGTTGGTCAAAAACATACATTTACACCTAAACTGCCACACAAGCAACGCTTTGTGATTCCATCCTTAATTTTTAGCTCAGAAGTGGAATGCACAGGATTGATGGATATTGAAGGGCTGTGATGGATACATCTATGCTGGCTTTAATATTGATTAAATAATGGACCTTTCAAGACAGTATATGACAATTTGGACTTGTCTTGATGTCTTCTTACCTTAGAGCAGTGTTTCTCAACCACGTTCCTGGAAGACTACCAACACAGCATGTTTTGGATGTCTCCTTAGTCTGTCACACCCATACCTGCCAACACTCCTGTTTTTCCTGAGAGTTTTTCCGGAAAACTCCTGGAATTTAATCCGCGGGGTTTTGGTTGGGTGCAGTAGGACCGGTTGGTCACACGCGGGGGCTCGTCCGGGATGGGAGTGAGGTTTAGGGGGTGAGTGTAATGGAGGCCAGCTAGTGAAGTGCTTTGCAGGTAAACCTCACTCCTCTGTCCTCTAAAGACAGACGCTAGAGGCCATGGTCTTAGGCTCCTTAAAGCAACCCACTCCCATACAAAGAATCGCCGGTTCCATCCGAGCTCAGAGCAGGTTAGATGCAGCAGGAGCGGTGGGTTACATACATTTACATCTGATTTTTTATCATTTTCATCTTTGTAGAGTTGACATAACCTACATTGTATATAATGCATTTAAAAATAAAGGTGACTTGACTAATCTCTCCAAACATCCCCAAATTATATATTTTTAAAAGGCGTGTCCCTGTAAACCGGCTTATGTGTGTACATCCAAGTCAAAACAATGTCAACATACATCTTTGTTTCCCAGTAAACCCCATAAACCTGTACACACACAGCAGGCTTTACTGGTTATACAACAGACTTAAATGTTTAAAATCTTCAATATTCATAATTTAATAATAATAAAAAACACAAATACAGAATCCAAAGAGGTACAACTTTATTTAATTGTAAACAACCAAACATAAAAAAAAAAAACTGCATAGGAAATGTTTAAAGTCCACAAAGACGATAGAACAAGACTGCAGACCACTTCATATTTTATATAGTCTCGTCAGCCTTATTCAGAGTAATAAATGACCGATCTGTTGCTTTGGTTGAGGGGGTGACACTGATCTGATGTAGAGTTACACACACACACAAAAAAAAAAAAGAAAGAAAGAGAGAGATGGTGGGCCTCTTGGAGGGCTCCTCAGCCATTATAATCCACCTGAGAAGACAACTGACCTGGAATCAGCGTTTGCTACTTTGATTCTACCCTAATCGTTGTATTTTAAAAGGCAAAATTGATTCCAGGTCAGAGCTTTGGGGCAGAATCTCCCCAAAGCCATCGCTTAGCCTGTCTCACAGCCAAGCCTCTTAAAAAAAAAAAGCACTGAGACTTTACGGGTTTTGGAAAGTATTGATGTACACATGTCAGTGCCTGGAAAATGCGGTCTAAACATTTATTTATAACTATCTGAGAAACACAGTTGCCCAAAACTAGTGTTTTATCAAGCTTGAAGGCATTTCTGATCATCTCAAGGCAAATGAAGTTTGTAGCAGCCTTTGAATGCAAACATGTCCATATATTGGTTAATTATTTCTTATGATGGTAATGATAGTTTAAAAAAAGAGAGAGAGAGAGACATGCTGGTTTAAAGGTTATGAATTGTTCACCCCCTCACTGTGACATGGTTGAAAATGATCCCATGGAATTTAATAACAGCATTTTTTACCATCGAAACAACACACAAAAAGCTCATGAGGTACTAAACAAAAGGATTCACTATCAAACTGTAGGAAACAAATATTGAATTTTAATCAAATCTCAAATCTCTACAAAGCTACCTGAGTTGTTTTAATGTGTGTGTATACACATCTCTTTTTTCCTTAAGATAATACAATCAATAAAAGGGTCTACGACCACACAATTCTGAACTTACATTTTCTGTTATTCCCCAGTAAGGAAGAAGTCATAAGCTGGAATACACCAGAAATGGTGACAAAACCCGTACAATTAGAGACCAGAGGTCCAAAAAAACAACACAAAAAAAAACCGGCTATGATCTGAAATTCAAAGACACGGACTGAGTTCAACAAAATATCTGGATCACAGTTTCAGTCCTTGAATTGTCTCTCAAACGTACACTTGTAACGTGTCTAAATCACCGCTAAAGGGGTTTTACATACTTTTATCTACACTGATCTCTCTCGGGTTGTCAAATCCCACATAAAATGGCCGCCTGATTCTATAGCCAAAAACAACACTACCACCACACAGTCGGAGATCAGTTTTCATTGATAACCGTGGGAGCTGGATTCAAACGTTTACTTTAATAATCTCTCCATCTTTGGTCCTGTAGGGCACCTGCTCAAAACCTCGTGTTTCACACAAACTCCGACGTCCTCGGTTAAAACATAGACAGCGTGTTCAAATTTAAGAATGATCGACGCCAAAATGATTGGACAAACAAAAGCAAGTAAAATAAAAGGTTTTCATAAATAACATCCACACGCTGAGGTTTCATTTGAACGAGGTCTTTGGCAGTTTTCCAGTTCTGATTCGATTCCAAAAAAAGCTAAAGCTAAGCTGCGGTAAGGCATCTGAATGGAGCTCGATGAGGTTACCTTACTCTGAAAAGCTATCTAGGAATAGTACAATCATATAGTCAACCACTCACCACAACTTAAATGATAATTCACTTTTTTTTGTTTGTTTTTGGTACAGTATAAAGTCCTTCCTCCATTTTACATCCACCCATCAACAAGAACTTTAACAGCATGCAAAAATAATAATATAATAATAATAAAAATACATTTAAAGTTGCCTCTTAAAGAGAGCAGGGATTCAGGGAGAAAACTTTACCGCTAAATAGTCAACAGATCAAATGTGATATTAATACTGTAAGACAGGGAAGATCTGTGTTGGTGGAAGCAGCAAATCTTTCTTTATTGCATAAACTCTTTACATCCATCAAACGGGGGTCTTCCGATACCCACACTAGTCCTATCGATTTTCGAAATCTAACTGTCTACTCTTAAAACGTAACATCATCATATAATAATAATAATAATAATAATAATAATAATTCACATCTCTCCTTTAAATCGCAACAAAAATATGCCTGAGGATCCACATTGAAGATCTTGTTTAGAATGAGGTAATACGCAAAGAAACGAAAAAGATCCACTTTACAAATACTCGACGCAAAAACCGTGACTTTCGGAATCCTTTTTTGGCACATGCCTACTTCCTATAGTCACCCTTTGGCAAAGACATTCAAATTTCGATTTATCTAGCATCACGAAAGGCACAGGTAACTACATGCAAGCACGTTAATACTCATGACAGGACACAAGATGACTGCAGCCTACAGGAAAACGCGAGCACTTTCCAAAATAGGTCTCCCACGTTTTCCCGATTTCAAATTTTACCTCGAACGCAAAACATCATGCTAGTTAACCCCAAAGGTTAAGGTTCTGGAAGTGGGCCTGCCACACATATGTACAGACTAGTCGGTGGTGCCACGCGCATTCAGAAAGCAATTCCTAAGCTCATCCGTTACGAAAAACATGTGACAAGAAAAACTGAGAACAAAACGAACAAGGACCGGTTAATCCCAGAACGATTTTAGTGATTAATTATTCTCATTCGCAAAACTTCACACAACAAGAAACGTTTTGAGGTATGATGTAATCTTAGTGACCTACACTTTTTCCGTCCGAAAGAAGTTTATATTTGGAGACTCGTGTGCTTTTGTTTTGCTAAATACCAGTGCTATATATTTCTACTCCTCTTTCTTCTTCTAATCAATTGAACGCAGAAGCAAACAACACTTTAAAGTGGTTACCCACAAGTCAGGCACAAACTATCCGATTTCAAACTGGGCTCAATTGATTCTAAGTGTTTTCAAATGATGTTACGCTGACGGAGTGAATGGTCTCCCTGGAGATCCTGCTTTAAATAGGCACAGGAAACACTGTAGGCTATGCTGTAATCAATAGAACAACAAAAACCAACTTGTGATCTAATGCAGCTGTTTATAATGAGACTCCTACAAGCTCTGCCTCAAAATAAAAATAAAATGTCCTCAGTCTGAGAGGAACTGGATTATATCCTTGTTTGCCAGTCATTCATTCATGTGCCTATATTTTAACTTTTTATAAATACCTTGCCTGAATCGTGCATAAGAAAAAGAAAAAAGATAAGGGCTAAGCCATTTTTAGACTTTGATATTCTATCTAGTGTCTACATTCTGTCAATATGTCCCAATGCTAAAATAAAACAGACATGAAGATCTTCTTTGAAGAAGACCCACTATTTTTTCCCAATCATAATTTCTAAAATAGTCATGGTATTTGTTTGTTCTGCTGCTGCGTTTCTCACAGTCAGAGCAAAACTCTTGATTATATCATGAAGGTCTTAAGGTCTTTAAATTATTTGTCTAGCAGTCTCTTTCATTAGTTACACAACATTCATTTTTGGTAACTGCTTGCATAATTTTCAAATGGAAAAGACCATAAAGTGAGGTAAATGGTGTAATGAGGCTCATAGACCCAGAGGTATAATACGGTAAATGAGGTAATAAGTTTAGATGAGGTACGAGATAAAGATGATGTCCGATTTAAAATGTACACAAAAGTCAAAAAAAGAACACATAGCAGTAGATATATCAAAACCTTATCCTAATGTTTCTGCCAAAACATGCAGCTCTGTTTTCGTCCATAGTTATGAGAAACATTCAGGGATATAACTTGCGTTCTGTGCACAGTAACAATCAAGGGAAAATTGTGCGAACTGTGCAAATATCCAAACATTGCTTCATTTAGGTTTTTTTTTTAGTTTGTCTTTTTTTCTTTTATCTGTCATGTCCCTCACATTCTACGAGAAAAAAAAAACCACTGAGGTAGACAATTTTTTTTTTACAAAACTTCACCGACTAGGTCTCTGCACAAACGCGAGTACATTCATACATAAGCTAGATGAGGTAGGTGTAATGCAGAGAGAAAATATTTCAAGAATGCAAGAAATTCCCTGAGAAAAAAAAAGGAAAATAATAAAAAAAAAAAAAGATTTGAAGACACATACCAAAAGCGAAATGCTCTCAGCTTGCAGCAGTCAAAACTGTGCTGTAACGGCAAGCATTTTGGTGTTACGTGATCATTGAGAATCGTACAAAACTATAAAGTCCTACAACTGCTGTCACCTCGCTAAGATCAAACTGCATTTGCTCCTGATAGATGTGCAAAATCTCCTTTTTCTATTTGTCCACAGTTTTGGATTTCAAATCTTAAAAGGTCAGAACATGAGGATTCGATTGTTTCCGAAATCCACGGCCACAATCACTCCATCTGGGGTCACTGCTATACCAGAGGGGCGATCCATTTGGCCAAAGCCATTACCGTGAGTCCCAAACTTGCATAAAAAGTTGCCGTTGGGTTCGAACACCTGAATGCGATGGTTGCGGGAGTCCGCCACGATAATTCGATCCTCCTGGTCCACAGCTACACCTTGTGGCCGCAAGAACTGGCCATTCCCAGTTCCCTCGGATCCAAGGAAGCGTGCGGACTGGCAGTCAGGCCTGATGACGAGCAGACGATGATTGTTGAAGTCAGTCACAACAAGGTGACCTTCCTGATTGAAGGCCACGCCACGAGGGGAGTCGAAATGTTTCCAGAGGGCACCTTCGAATCCATACTTGTTGAGGAAAGTTCCGTCTGGCCCAAAGAGTTGCACGCGGTGGTTGCGTGTATCTGAAACCAAGATCTTCCCCTCAAAGTTGACGGCCACATCCCATGGGTAGTTGAACTGACCATTTTTGGTTCCCTTCTCACCAAACTTGAGAAGAAACTGCCCATCGAAGGTGAAGATCTGGATGCGGTGATTGTCCTTATCTGCCACAATGATTCTCCTCTGGCTGTCACAGGCGACCCCAGCGGGGCGGTCAAACTGGCCCGGTCGTGAGCCCAAAGTGCCAAACTTGTGGTGGAATGTGCCACAAGGCTTGAAGATCTGCACGCGGTTGTTGCTTCGGTCAGCGACCACCACATAGCCCTCCTTATCCACGCAGATGCCCCAAGGTCGACACAGTTGCCCGTCCCCATCCCCCTCTCCACCAAAAGACGCCATGGTCAAACCGACACCACCGTAACTGCGACCCGACTTGACCATCACTTTGAAGGGGCTTCCCTCAATGTGCTGATTGCATATAAGCACAGACAGCAAATGCTCCCCCTCACCTTTAGGCAGATAGCTGACTGTGTACGTTCCATCCTGGTGGTCGGAAACTTCTGCACTGGACAGATTACCATCTGGACTCATAAGCACGACCGAGACACTGTCACCACCGGACAATCTGGGCTCTCCATCATGATCGTATCCTACAACAGTGAAGGAAGCTAGCTTTCCTTGCAGCGCCCTCTTAATGCCTTCTCCGTGAGCTTTGGATGCTGTGGCAAAAGCTCCACTGCTGATGAGGCCCAAGGACTTGATGGCAATAAGAAGAGCCTGGTCTGGAGGGGTGAACACGATGCGATCGTCTTCCTGGGGCTGTAGGATGCAACGGAGAGATTTGAGCTCCTGTAGTTGATTTAACATGTGCTCGCGGGCTAGCAGGACATCTATGCTACGGCCCTCTTCAAGAACCTGTGTCACTGTGGCAATAGTACTATCCAGCTTTGTGAGATTCTGGTGTAGTTTCTCAACCTGCAGGTAGAGTGACTTTGCCTTCACCTGGCGGATCTTCTCCACCTGTGCAGAACACAAAAATTGTACCTGAAGTTTCAGAATGTATTCCAACCCAACGCAATGACTATATCATACCAAAACATACAGACAGACTTTCAAAAGACTTTCATTTACCTTCCAAAGCAGCTCGCATTCCCGTTCTTCCAGGGCTTTCTTATGACGGAGAGTGATTGTTTTTACTTCTGACTGCACAACCTTAGCCTTCAGCTCCACCTGTTCAGCAATGGCCTGGGCTTTCTCGATGCTCAGCTGAAAGAGAATTCAAAAAAAGGGCTTAGAGTTAAAACCGTTTGGTCATTTTCAGTCACAGTTTAGTATATCGTAATAACCAATAATAGATAGACCTTCCTAAAATAATAGAGCCATGCCTTGATTTTGAATGATGCCACACAAGAACATTTGGATTCGCATTTTGGATAACCATGGACCAGGGATATTACGGAACAAGCCAGGAGTTATGCTTCTATCATCTTTAATTCCAAATAGGTATCAACACTACAATTTACACGGTGTGTGCGTGCACATTTGTCCTCAGGGTGTGATCTGTACCGCCCTCTTGTTTTACCAAGAAGATTCAACCACTCTTAACACATATCAGGAAAACTGGTTAAGATCATTTGTAGAACCATCAAGTTAATCTGGTCTTTACCTAGGTTTGTTGAAAGGAAAGCAACCCACAATTGGCCTGATTACGACCTGATAAAAACTCTGACCTAGGTTAAGGGTTAAAGATTAAGAGGAAGAAAAAAAAAGTGTGGAAAGGATTTGGGAAGATTTAGTGTGAAGGAAAACACAAGATCACCTCATCTGAATGCAAGGATAGAAGAGAGAGAGTGGGTCTAATGCATAAAGCATAAACATCACATAATGTAAATGTGCCCTGAACAAAAACTAAGAGTCCCTGATTCATTTGAGTGCCTTTACAAGCTATGTTTCCATACACATTTGGATACACATAAAAGAAACTGCATTTTTATGGGATAACTAAAATGGGAGTTATGGACTGGAATTAATAAACCAGCGAACAGGCCACATTGCACAACATTGGAAATGTTGTTTTGGTCTTTAAAATCCTTCAGCCAAAATCCATCATCAAAGTGGTTCAATATTATTACCTCACAGAACTTTCTAGAGCAGGAATGTCCAAACTCAATCCTGAAGGGCCGGTGTCCTGCTGAGTTTTGCTCCAACTTGCTTCAACACACCTGCCAGGGAGTTTCTAGCATATCTGGTAAGAGGTTGATTACCTGGTTCAGGTGTGTTTGATTAAGGTTGGAGCTAAACTTTCCAGGACACGGGCCCCTCCAGGAGCGAGTTTGGACACCCCTGTTCTAGAGCGTCTGCACTCCCTAATAGTAGTCAAATGCCTCAAAATCCACCGCATGTTAATTAGGTTTCATCCTCTACAAGGTAATTTAATATACAAGGGGAAAAAGGCCACAGTTCATTCTCCTAGTCCAGAAAATTCTTTTTTTCTTATTGAGTTTGGTGCCAGTTTATCAGGAAGAGACGATTTTGTTCTCTTTGACTCACTGAATGGAAACTATGCTTTATTCGCAAAAGTGTGTGATAATTTCGCACAAATCAAATGTGCATCTTTGAATAGTAACGTGGCTGCTGAAATTTCTGGAACTTTACCTCTTTTCTCTGTGTTGCCCCTCGAACAGTTACATATTGTGGTATATTGCCAGAAATTCGGGGTTTGAGGTCTCGGCTGGTCACTGGTTTGAGTCTCGGCTGGGACAGTTGGCATTTCTTTCTTTTTTTAAATATTTTTTTTCTTTAAATGAATAGGACAGTAGAGAGTATTGCGATGAAAACATGGGGAGCAGAGAAAGGGAAAGGAATGGCTTAAGACCTCGAGGCAGGAATCAAACTCTGGTCGCCGTGAGCACCAGAGTGTGCGTCAACGGACTACCACTACGCCATTGGTGCTGTTAGTTTTCTGTGGAATTTGCATGTTCTTCCCGTGTTGGCGTGGATTTCCTCCAGATGCTCATTTCCAAGTCCAAAAACATGCGCTTTAGGTGAATTGAATAAACTAAATTGCCCATAGTGTATGTGTGTGAATGTGAGAGTGTGTGGGTGTTTTCCAGTACTGGAAGGGCTTCCGCTGTGTAAAACATATGTTGGATAAGTTGGTCGCTGTCATTCCGCTGTGACGCCCCCTGACCAAAATTGTCAGCACGGTGGCTCAGTGGTCAGCACTTTCGCCTCACAGCAAGAAGGTCACTGGTTTGAGCAACCTAAGGGACTAAGCCGAAGGAAAATAAATGAATGAAAAACTAAATTCTTTATTACACAAAATTGTACTTATATGAATGATACTTCACACTGTTTGATGCTTTCCACTTGTATATATTTACAACTGACCCCTAAGATTGAGCTGTCAATCACTGAACACAAACCAGTTAAGAGACACATATGGGAACTGGGAGAACGTAGTAAGCAGCTGCAAAATGACAGGTTCAAATCCAGTAAATGAGATTATGCAGTGCTAAGGAAGACTAAGCTGTCAGGGGTCGGTTATGGAATGGGCCCTTCATGGGCAGCGTGCCTCTAGAATGGAGATTATGTCCCCGAGCTGAGGTTATTGTTAAAACCTTGCATGCGCTTTCAAACCTATAAACGTTTGGAGACTTCCCATTTAACACCATCTAGTAACAGGATTAGAGACACACTAGAACACGCAGCCAATCAAGCTCATGAAAACACAGGTCAGGCACTTTCAGTGTTACAGGGCTGAGCCTGATCAACCTTTAGGAGAGGTTTATGTAATGGCAGTGTAAAGCAGTCAGTATGTTTGTAAATAATGGTCAGTGCAATGGAATGCAGTATCCCATAAGGTGTGAAACAGTATTCTACATTTTAGGGATGGGTGATAAGAGACTAATAACAATTATCGTAATTTTTAAAAATCCCTCGATAAATGATTCAATTTCAAACACTGCTTCTTTTTTTTTTTACTAACCATAGATGTTATGTTTTTTAATTACATGTGTGTATTTGAATACACACATAAATTATACATTTTGACTTGTCACAAGCACTGCAGACCTCTTTCTATACTTTAGTGCAAGTGTAATGATATTAATTTAGCAGTTGACGACGTGTTCTAAATGTTCTAATCACACCGGTGTGAGTAATCGCACTTGGAAAAAGGTTAAACAGGCCTGATAAAACAGCACTGACATTTTTAACACAAATGCATACAAGGGAATCACTGAGCCACAATTCAGTTAGTAGGAATTTCAAACCTCAAATCACCAACATTTATTACAGATTTAAACCAACTACAACCGTAGTCATGGCAGAAATGTAGGGCATTCATTGAATTGTACACTCACCGGCTACTTTATTAGGTACAACTGCTAGTTGACGCAAATTTCTAATCAGCCAGTCACATGGCAGCAACTCAAAAGCATTTAGGCATGTAGACATGGTCAAGGCGATCTGCTGCAGTTCAAACAGAGCATCAGAATGGGGAAGAAAGGTGATTTAAGTGACTTTGAATGTGGCATGTTTGTTGGTGCCAAATAGTCTGAGTATTTCAGAAACTGCTGATCTACTGGGATTTTCACACACAAATATCTAATTTACAGAGAATTTTTCGTAATAGAGAAAATATCCAGTGAGGGGCAGATCTGTAAGCACAAATGCCTTGTTGATGCCAGAGGTCAGAGGAGAATGGCCAGACTGGTTTGAACTAATAAAAAGGCAACAGTAACTCAAATAACCACTCGTTACAAAGGAGGAATGCAGTAGAGCTTCTCTGAACACACATGTCCAACCTTAAGGCAGATGGGCTACAGCAGCAGAAGACCACACCAAGTGTCACTCCTGTCAGCTAAGAACAGGAAACTGAGGCTATAATTCACACAGGCTCACCAAAACTGGACAATAGAAGATTGGATAAACGTTGCCTGGTCTGATGAGTCTCGATTTCTGCTGCGACATTTAAATGGTAGGTTCAGAATTAGGCATCGACAACATGAAAGCATGGATCCATCCTGCCTTGTACCAACGGTTCAGGCTGGTGGTGGTGGTGTAATGGTGTGGGGGATATTTTTTTGGCAAACTTTGGGCCCATTAGTACCAATTGAAAATTGTGTCAACACCACAGCCCACCGGATTATTGTTGCTGACCATGTCCATCACTTTATGACCACAGTGTACCCATCTTCTGATGGCTACTTCCAGCTGGATAATGCGCCATGTAATCAAGCGCAAATCATCTCAGACTGGTTTCTTGAACATGACAATGAGTTCACTGTACTCAATTGGCCCCCACAGTAACCAAATCTCGATCCAATAGAGCACATTTAAGATGTGTTGGAATGGGAGATTCACATCATGGATGTGCAGCCCACAAATCAGATACAAATCAGAACAACAAAATCTCTAAGGAATATTTCCAGTATCTTGTTAAATCACTGCCACGAAGGATTAAGGTAGTTCTAAAGACAAAAAGGGTCCACCCCAGTACTAGTTTTAGGTATACCTAATAAAGTGGCCTGTGAGTGTATTTTACAATGAATTTGAACAAATTACTTCCATTATCATTTTAATAATTCACAGTACTTACATTTCTATGTACATTTACATGTATTTGTGTTTTGTCCATTAGTATAATAGTGCTTTATAGTGTTGGTAGTAGAGGTGGAATGGTTTACAGCATAAAACACACAGCCTTGTATAGTATATTTTTTTAATCCTCAAGGTCATGTAATCAATTTCCAACCTCAATTTTTGGGTGAACTATCCCTTTAAGAAGATAATATTGAGAAATGTCTCTGAAATGGTGTTAACAACATTTTTAGAAAGGCAACATGACAAGATGAATGACATGTTTGGGTTCAATTATCTAATTAAATTGCTTGTATTTGGAAAGTACAATTCAGCATCAGTGATTTTTTATTTCACATCACATTTAGTTCAATAAGAAAAGTCAAGCACGATTCTGTATCATGAAAAATCCCATGTGTGGGAAGCCCACTGGGGTGTATTCAAATGTTCCCGGCATGTTTGAAAAGCCGAGGCACATAAACTGCTATTGGAATTCATTCCCTTTAACAGAAACCTCTTCTGCTTTTCACTTTCAAATTTTCCAAGGTTTCCATGCCAACTAACTCTGCGTCAGTGGAGAAGGACGGATCTAAACAGCCCTAATGGGTGCTGTTTTCTCCCCCTACCGAGCCTCTTTGAAGAGTGTCAGAGAAATAGAAACATTTCCTCTGTGAGCGGCTAATGATACGCCCAGCGAGGGCCATTAGGATGCTGAATAGGGGCAGTAAGCGAGCACTGGCCCGGTGTTCCTCCCTCTCTTCTGTTGTCTTCATTGAGGTTGAGTGGGGGTGAAAAAAATCACAGTGATGCTAATGGAAAGCCAGCTTGATTCTACAGGCCCCCTTTTTTACAATTCGCTTTACTTCCACAAAGCTAAGGGTCATGTGGTTGCAATGTGCATTAAATGTACAAAAATCAAGTATTTAAATGAATTTACAATAGACATCTATGGAGCGAGTGCACTGGAAAGTGCTAAAATAATTTTTCAATAAATTAAATTTTTTTTTAATTATTTGTCAATCGATATCTAATGTTGCATTTATTTAGGTATTAGAACTGCTTTTGTATATGAAGGAGTTTTAGATCTTTATTTATTTGACTATTCTTTTAGTATGCACTTGTAGATTTGTACCATGTATTTTGGTGATTTCTTTCCCTATTAAATTTGAGGCCAGAGACTTCATGGAAATCCCTGAATTCCACCGATGTGTTCAATAATCCACAAGATCATGAAATATTATAATTTAAAATAACTTTTAATATTTAATTGCTTTAATATTTAATTCATTTTATTAATGTGAAGGCAAAATGTTTCGTATTTTAGTAGGGCTGCACATTTGTCTGGTAATTTTTGGTATAATCAGCAGTAAATCGCCAGCATGTGCATTCAGATGGAGCAGCGTTTACTACACAAAGCCAAAGTTGACTGACGAGCTACGCAAAATATTGCAATTTATATAATCATGCGATATTTATATTAGATAATAGTGGTGTAACGGATCACAAATCTCATGCTTCGGATTACATTATAGTTTTTTAGTCCCAGATTGGACCATTTTTCAGATCAGCCAAAAAGGGAGGAGACAAATGTAATTCGTTTTCCATTTACTACAAAAACAGTACTGCAAGACACTTTTGGTTTTAACAAACAGAACTTAGAACCTGTAATTTTATTCAAAATATTCCAGTGCTTCCCACAGGTTTAAAATATACTGGCAGTGGTAGCCGAATTGAAGCACACCTTTTACCCACAGCACATAAAGGGTCAACCACATGTGACAAGCAAAAATAATGTGATTTTTAACTATATTTTGATTTAGTTTCACACTGTTATACACACATTTTCTTCTCAATGGGTTAAAGTTCTAAAAAAAAGCTGTTGAAATAAAAGAAAACCACTATTTCTCTTCCTTTTATGCTGTTTAGAAGCCATGTGCACCCACTGACAGGTTCTCTCTCTCTCTAAAGTTGCTTTATTGGCATGGCATTTATAATGTGATGCCAATAAAGCATATAGTACAGTATAGCCAAAGCATTTTAGATATGTATAACGTAATATATTAGCATCATTAAGTGAAGTTTCATAAACTAATTTCGAGAGGAGCATGTGATATGATTGAGCACGTCTGGCCACTCATCTGTAATCAGTAATAATCCAATCAGAGTGATCCTAGTTTACTATAAATGGATCATTTTCTCCCAACTGCTCTAACTTCGTTTGGAAGAATCCCCCCTTCCACCCCATCTCCTCCCTTTCCTCCCTTTTCTAAAGGGGGAGCTCTCGAGACCTACCTGATCTCGGATCTCCTGATATGCTTATTGACCGGGCGGGAGCCCTGGGCTCAAATATCTCCGAGCTCAGAGTTCTCTCCTGGGACAGCATGCCAAACCTGCTTTAAACACCAAGCATATCTAACTGGGAACTCTTGAAATTAATAAAATTTACAGCAAATGAGAAATAAATAAGAGAACATATGAATAAAAATTAAAAATGCGAAAACTTATAATAATTACAAGAAAAGTGTAGATGAATTAAATAAAGCAAAGTAGTTGATTAACCATTTCTAATGGTGTACAAATATTTTGCATCCAGTAGCCTATATTTTGTTTTCTCCGAGTTTAAAGCTTATCTGAGTCGTTAATTGAATAAGCGTTTAACATTTCTCTCTCGGCTGTGCGCACCACAGTCAGCTGCGAAAAGATAATGCAAAAACGCAAACAAATAACGCCAACTTTAGGAAAGGCGAAAGTAAAACCCGTATCCCGAACATTTTAGGAGATTCAGAAACTACGGTTGGACGCATTTTGCCGCAAAAGTCTTTGTGGGTCTGCAGTGCGCGGGAGAGTCTTTTTGAGTGTTCATGGTTTTTGCACACACAGAACCAGTAGTAGGAAACGAGCAAGAGAAGATTTTTGCTAATGTTTGGCTTTTTTTGTACGGATATAAAAAAAAAAAAAAATTGTAAAAGGGTGATAATAATAGTATTCATGTGTCACCATCAAATATACTTGGCCAGCCGTTAATATACCTGTAAAAATAGTTGGCCTATCAAGCAATGATCATGTTTCATGAAGATAATTTATAATTCCCACTCTCACAACAACAAATGAAATATGTTTGCTACTTATTTTTCTACTGATATTCAGATTTTAAACAAAGAATCCCAAGTATTGTTAAATACAAAGTAAAATGAACAATTATTCAAATCCCCGGCAGGTGTTTGCACTGATGTCTGTTTAAGAGAGGTTATAGATGTTGTCTAACCTGTATGGCCTGTCTGCCCTGCTGTGCGTCTGCGAGGAGCTGGATGGTCAGCGCTCTGGAGTCCTGCAATGCTTCCTGCAGGTACGTGAAGCTGTGACCCGCGTGTCTGCCCAAACTGCACTCTCTACAGATTGGCACGGTGCAGCTGTCGCAGAAGAAGCGCAGGACCTGTGAACCAAAACAAGAGAAACTAGGTCAAATAAACTGAATCTGTGATCAACTGTGGAGTACAACACAAGCTCTACAACACTCAGACTTGAGCACTGGTTATTGGAGGAATTTTGATACATTTTTGTACGTAACAAAAAAACGTCAAATTCCCAAACTGAGACTGGCAGTACGCCAAATATATGGGCGGATGGACGGACACGCACCAAACAGCAACTGTCTGTCACATTCAGTCTTTATATGATGCACTGTGTTTGTCAAAGTTATATCTTTATTGAAGGCTCTTGTTAAGTAATTCTGTATTTACCTTTTAGTTGTACGATGGTTCTGAATTGTCAAAACACCTCTTAAAACGATTTTTTGGATGCAGAAATTATTTTTTTTACGAAATAAAAATGAAACCCGATTCAATATTTTTCATGACGGACGAAAACTTTGGAGGCAGTGTGACAATACAATTGACATAACGTGAGCAGGGCTGGCGCATCCATAGAGGCGTGGCATAATAGTGAGGGCAGCGAACATCTGCATAATTAAGGGCGTGGCCACTTGAGTGACAGCTAGGTCTCGCTGGTCACAATCACTTCACCTCAGCTGATTCCGGCTGATTAGCCGCTGAACTCTGCGTATACATTGTATTTTTGTTTTATGTGGCTTTACACAGTCAGTTGCTTTTTGGAATTATTTCCTACAATTATCAGATGATATGGCATGCTGTATGCACTTAATTGTGCTCACAAACCATTTTTATGGCCTCCATTTCCCAAGTTAGTTAAATTCTATACTTGTATACCATATCTATAAATGTTTTTGTTTTATTTAAGATCATTTATCGTTTATATTTTTTCTTTAGAACTGTAATGCACTCCAGAATCTGCCAGATTGATTAGCTTGTAGGCTATCGAACAGTCATCTGAAAAGTTGTCATACAGTTTTATGCCTGGATTTCATAAATAACCTCGTATTTACTAACGCAGAATATATTTGTAAGTATTTGGAAGTAGTTTGCATGTATTACAATAGTGTTTTTAAAAGTCTAAACACTTTATTAATACAATATACAACCAAGCACATGTGGTCAGAACACAAACGAGTATTATTAAAAGTATTAAGCGTTTCTCCCAATAAATAGCATGTCCTAGCAAAATACTAGCAGGCATTTGTAGCTCTGCTCACGCTCTGCCTTTTTGCCCTTGTTTGATATCCCTCGCTTGGTGTGATGACGCAAACAAAATGGCGTTGGTTAGCCATGCCTACTGGTAGCTTCATTTGCGTTCTTCAGAAACCTATGGGTGACGTCACGGATACTACGCCCATATCTTTTACAGTCTATGGCTGGGACACACCAAGCCAATAGCAAACGACTAGCAGCAACAAAAACCGACTGTTGTCAGCTTGCGTTGGCTGCATCTGGTCCCATCTAGACCAAAAACCTTGTGTATGTGTGCGCTCTCTCGTTCCAAAAAGGGAAACCGGAACTTTTGTCACGCACACACAAATTGGGCTAGGCGATATTGTAAAAATGCAATCTCGATAATTATTTTCCATATTGAACGATAACGCTATAGATTGTGATATCAGTTGATAATGCTTCCAGATTTAAAAGGAGTACCCCAACAACGACTGAAGCCACAAAAATTAGAGGGTTCATTAAAAGCATAACATTTTCAGCTGGTAAATTTTTAGTGGCCGACAATTCGGTGCATCTCTAATATCAAATACACTTCTAGATTCCCATTGTTGCACATTTCTGCTGTGTGATTGGCTCTTAGATCAAAATAGAGTAAAAAAAGTCCTGAGCTTATCATTGTTATTGACATTAATTTTATCGCAATTTGATATAATATTGTATACTGGCCCAGCCCTACACAATAGTCACTCACTACTGACGAAGAGATTCCCTCGTGACAATTTCTTATCATCTAATAATCCATATTCTTTGCAAAAAACTTGATAAATGATGCAAAATTACAGCCAGTTCCTACTTGACTTGATTTGTTTACTTGGGTACACCACTTCAGCTTTTGTACTCGCACTCTAATTCGTTGTTGAATAACCAATCAGTGCACTCTCTTCAGCCGACGGCCAATTCTACATGTTGAATTGGGCCAACAAGCTCCACTGTTAACCCAACTAGCCGGCCAACAAAGCCCAAAAGCTAACCATCAGCTTGGTGTATCCCGGCCCTTAGATAGCATTTTAGTATGACATCCTGAGCCATCTTGGTGTAAAAAAAAAACATTTGGGTGGAAAATCAATTTGAGAATTGGACCAAAAATAGTTCGCAATGAAGTCATTAAGTTGCCACCTCATTAGGCATCTAAACAGTAAATGTGTTTTTTTTCTAGTTGCCCCCCCCCCCCCATTTAGATCAAATTGAACACAAATGTAAATATTAACTCAACATGTAAAAAAAAAAGCATACCGAGCTAAAACCACTCTATAACACTGAGCTCATAAACAGTTGCACATTGGTCAGCTGCCAAGAACATTAATGTTAATAGTAACATGAAATGGGAAAATGTGTTTATTGCTTATACATTCTCATAGAAGCCAACAGTAAATAAGCATCCTTAAACCCAGTACTTTTAATTCAAAAATAAAACCAAAGCCAGAATATTGTGTTACCTCTGTAAACCCCACTTTAACCCAAGTTAAGAACAATGCATTAAATTATTTATAGTTACAAGGAATGAGTTGCAATCATCCAACAACTAGCCAAACTAGCCAATTACTTGACTACTTTATATAGATTTTTTTAAAGAGTGGATCCATTATTCGAAAATAGCCTGCTGAGCTTTTACCATCTAAACTGTGTTTAGTCACATGGATTAAATGGCAAAACTAAGTCAATCCACCACTCAAAAACGATCAAAATGGATTTAATTGGACGACAATGACATTGAGATCATCGTTCTGTGATAGTGTCAGCCGTTTGCATAGTCACTTAAAGAACTACAGCTCTGTGTAATATGCGAAAATACCACAATAACATAATTTTACCTTAAACTCACTTCATAACTGCTAAATTCTTCTGTAAGTGGATTCTATCTTCAAAGTCAAAGTCAGCTTAATTCTCAATTCAACCACATGTACAGGACATATAGAGAATAGAAATTACGTTACTCTCAGACCCTAGATGCCTAACATATAATATTAATACAAAAAGTAGAGTTTTTAAACAAAGAATTTACAATAAATACAATTATACAAAAATGTAATCTAAAAAAAAAGAAGAATAAAAATTTGTAAACAATACAATACACTGACATTAAGGGCAAAAATATTATCATCGTCATGTGATTATTAGTCACGCTTAACCAATGAAAGCAGTTAAACATGTTTATAATGCATCTCTACACTGTAAAAAATGCTGGGTTGCACAATCCATTTGTGATGGGACAACATGAAGAAATCAAATTACCTTTTGTTTTTACAAAAAACAGTGGATTGTGGATTGAAGTGGATTGAACATAAAACAATTAAGTTGTCCAAAAAACCCTCAAGAATGGTGTCGTTTCAGCTCAATTTAATAAATTCAATAATTAGCTTGAACAAACAGCAAACATCATTTTTGAGTGTATGAGGATTTCCTGGGTTTCTTCTTGGCGAGTGTTTAAAGTTTCCTTATTATGCAACCACTGACAAATCGCAGCTTTGTTAACAGAGTTTTTGCGATTTAATTTAATTTATATCGCCTAGTCCTATAAAATGTATGAATTATGTTTCATCATGGTGTACAGCAAAATGTTACTTCCAATGCAGTGTTAAGATAACCAAAATGGTTTAAAGGGCATCCAGATTCCCCCTTTTCAAGATTTAAGGTCTTTTGTGTCTCCAAAACGTAAAGTTTCAACTCAACACCCATCAGATTATTTATTATACCTTTCTAGATCTGGGAAAATTGAGCTGTAATGACTGTTCAGCTGTTATGCTCCCTCTGTATTGTTCTGATGCATGTAGCCTTCACTTAGATAAACAGCACAGTGACAGACAAGAATGAAGCAGATCTCCCTTACTACAGTAAAACTTTCCCAACGGTTATTTGACATTTGTTGTGAAGTTAAATCAAGCCTTTCTGCAATGATGAGTCACACACAATGTCATTATGAAGTTCGCACAAACACACACACAGACACACGTTTAGTTTTGCACGGTTTATGCACGGCAAACGTGACAGGACACACATTAATATCCACTGCTGTATGGATATCCGTTATGTTAATGCCCAAAATAAAGTTGATTTAGTCCACAAACTGGGATTGCGGCGTCTTCTTTTATATTGTACTAACACTATGCGGCTGTGGTGATGAATTACGAAGTGACTTTACTGTCTTTATTACAAACATCCACGGTTTTAAAAACGTTTTAAACTTGTACAATTCATTCTCGAGGTGCAGATGATCACAGAGAGCTGAACAGATCTTGTAATCCCAGTTGCTTTGCGCAAGTCCTGTCTTGTTTGATTTTATGATTATATGCATTACTATGAAGACATACTAATACGCATCTGTCAATCAATTCGGTGGGCGGGGAAACCACACTCGTATATCACGTTGCGGTGGGCCTCAAAATGGGAGGGATTTGGATCCAAAAAGAGACTTATTGTGCTTCCGTCACTCCAACATGACACACTTTACCTACACAGTTCTGTCCAAACAGCTTACAAAAGATGATTTCATCATAGGTGCCCTTTAATTCTGGGCAAAAATACTTAAATTAACTCTTTATTTGAACAGGAATTGAACATGGAATATAAAATGTGAACTCTTTGAAATGACTGCAAAGTAGAAGAATTTCCCCCTTCAGCTTGGGTTTGGGTTTCCTGTGATCTGACAGTCAGATGATGGATTGTTTAAAGTCTATTGTTATGTCACTCTTCTGACTCAGTCAATTCATTGTGTTTTCAAAACGCATTCATAAAGCTTTTCTGTAGCTTAGAGTTGACCAAGGCTCAATGGTATGATTCCCCGGGGAAAAAACAAACAAAAACTAAATGCTTTGAGGTAAAAAACTTTAAATTATAAAAATGGAAAATGACCAAAAATTCATAATTAACAAAATATAATTAACAACAGAGTAAAACTATTTATTCATTACTGCAAAATTAAGATAAATGCACTGCTTAAATCCGAACCGCATCCATTCAGGCTAGCTTTCTTGAGTTTACAACGAAAAGCTTAAAGTGTGTAATTGAGCTGAACTCTCTCTCAACCAAACCCAAGCACCACCTTCCTAAAAGTCAAACTCAGTGTCAGGTACAGTAACCCAGAAGACCGCTTTCCTGCAACTTAATGACTTTACCAAAAGACCGGATCAAACGCTAATTATATCTCACTTGGCGATCCAGCGGCAGCAGCTGCGTGTAAATCTAGAGTCGTGATTCCACTCGAGTTACCTGCTCGTAAAAGCCGGTCCCCTCTCTGTGGACCAGATGCTACAACTTCACTAGTGTGTACAGAGGTCACATGGCAGCACTTTTTGGGAAGCTATGTTTGGGACTGACGGGAATTGGCAGGAAGGATCATGGAAGGGTTGGGAAGACACCAACCACCCAGGATTCCCACATTCCATCTGAAACATTTACGTAGTGTTTGCCTCATTCAGTTAACTCAAATTTCACTCGCACTATGTGTGGAATAAATGTATTTCCAACAGCTGGTAGGATCCAGAAACCTTCTCATCCTCATGAGTGTTTCCTGGTAATGTCCCAAACTATTCCCATGACGTAATTGTTAAGACCAAAGTATTGTTCCATTTTGTTTGTTTGTACTTTGTATAATTTCTGTAAATTTTGTCTTGGACATCCATGACAGGGCTAGAAACATCACAACACAAATTAAACATGTAAAATTATTTAATTACGCATAGGCTGTGTTGGGAAAGTTACTTCAAATAAAGTAATTAATTATCAATTACGTCATTAAATTTGTATTTAAATTACATTTTTAAAAACTCAGTTAGTCAAAAACACAAAAATTGGTGGTGTAACGGATCAGTTTGGATCACATTATGGTTTTTAGTCACAGATCGGATCATTTTTCGGATCACACACATCTAACACATCTTAATGAGAGCACTTTAATGGTCAAATACATGCACATTTGTGTCAGAGCGCGGTGTTTTGTGATTATTCATATTAACCCTCATTTGTGTAATAAACAAACGAGTTGAGAATCAAAAGACGTGTGAAAGAGAAACCATATCAGAGCCGCACTATTCTTAAAGTGACAGCATGTGATATTCCTGCTGCAGACTGTTTTTATCATTAATCAAACAAAAGGACAAAATCCCTCACTGCTCTTGACTGAAGGACTTTTGTAGCTCAAGTGTTTTCCATACAGTGAAGATGCTTAAAGCACAGTTTGTTTCATATTTTTATTCTATTGTATTTATTTCCCTTCCCTTATTTAGAGGGAGGAAAATAACTGTATATATACAGTTAAAGTCAGAATTATTAGCCCTCCTGAATTATTATAGACCCTTTTCCCCTGAATTTCTGTTTAATGGAAAGATTTAGTTTCAACCCATTTTTAAACATAACAGATTTAATAACTATTTCTAATAACTGATTTCTTTTATCTTTGCTATGATGACAGTAAATAATATTTAACTAAATATTTTTCAAGATACTAGTATTCAGCTTAAAGTGCAATTCAAAGGCTTAATTAGGGTAATTAGACAAGTCAGTGTAAAACAGTAGTTTCTTCTGCAGACTATCAAAAATATGTATTGCTTAAGGGGGCTAATAATATTAACCTTAAAATAGGTTTCAAAATATTAAAAACTGCTTTTATTCTAGCCGAAATTAAACAAATTAGACTTTCTCCAGAAGAAAAAATATTATAGGAAATACTGTGAAAATTCCTTTGTTAAACATCATTTGGGAAACAGAAGGGCGAATAATCGTGATTACAATTATGACCAAAATAATTGTGATTATGATTTTTTTTCCATAATCGAACAGCCCTACCCTAAATGTATGTCAAACTTCTCTGTTAAGCAATTTAACAGCAGTTGGCACTAGGCATGGGCCGGTATAAGATTCTGACGGTATGATAACCTTAGATAAAAATATCACGGTTTCACGGTATTGTGATTACTGCTCTAAAATATATTCTTTTTAAATATCTGGGCAAAAAGATTTATAATATTTTAGAGCAGTAAACATGTCAGGCTAAATAATGAAAATGAATCAATGACTTCTGTCTTCATTAGTTTCAAAAACACTGATTTCTTTAAAATTCTTACAAAAAACCACGGTACACCTTGAAAACAGTTATCCCATGCCTAGCCGATACAAATGGGTTCTTATATAGATTGGATTTACACATCAAAATTCTTAATCGTCTCCCTGAATGTAACATTAAAATTCTCATCTAAAACGTGTGTGTATCATCAGAAACGAATAGCTTAACTTTTCTTACATTTTTAAGGCAGTCAGTACCAGTCTGAAAAGTTTTGATTTTAACTGGACAGTCCATATCTTATCAAACTTTTATAAACAGACTGGTAGGAAGGAAATAAAATCCTCTTATTTACTCCTAATACCTTATGCAAAAAGTATAGCCTCCGATAGGAACATAGGTATTTGATGCGAGAAGACCAACACAATGGATTGTCTATGAGGGGTTTTCACAATTCTGGGTTTCTCAGCAGCGGAAATCGTCATAGTTGGGTAAACTTCCGAGTGCAGTGAATGGGACCCCAAAGATTTTTTACAGTCCTATTTGCTCAAAAAACGAATAGAAATACAAAGTGTTATCAAGACTTTCAGAAAAAAATTGTGTGAGTATTTATTTGATTTATTTAGCTGATGTTTTTTTCCTACATGTACAAGATAACCTTCCTTTTAACTGCTCCTGTACGCCAAAGACATCACTGTGATGAGTGGTGTGTACATCTTAGAAATACTACACATGCCATCTTCCACAACTACATCCCCACACCCCCGTCACTCTTGCTCTCTCTCAGGACGGAGGCCTCTTGTTATGCCTGTGGCGTCCACCAGCTTTTCTTTAAAAACAGGTGTGGAAAGAGAGTTTCCCCTCTTTAGATGTAAAAAAAAACATTTTCTAAAAAACAAACAAACAGAAGTTACTAGAAGTGTGATGATGCTCCAGCTTTGGTCAGCTAATGTCACCCATAAACTACATGAATGTCTATGCAATATAGACATGCATACATGCACAACCTGAAGAATATGGATGAGAGAATGGTTGGGGATTCTCTCATTTGTCACCATCAATGGCATTTTCATTCGAAACACATTTCACACCACAAGTGTTACAAACACGTCCAGATGTTCGGCCTCATAAATATTTCTGTCATATTGTGTCAATTACAATTTACACTATGCGATCACAATTGTGAAAAAAGACGTCAGTCTGCCTCAAATTTCAGCCTTTTGTTAATATGTAGTAGATTTAATAAAATATTATTTATAATAACATTAAATGATAATGTTTCGATATTTTGTGCAGCGATAAGTGTTGAAAACATTTAAGTGTGGAACAACAACAAAAAAACAAACAGTTTGAGATGCTTAGGCAGCGGTTCTCATCAAGGGAACCTTTAGGGACACTTAAAATGCTTAACCAACTTCAATGCCTAAGCAATAGCGATCATGCATAACTTAAATATTTCAAAATAAACCCAAGTTTAAAATTCACCAATGTTAACACTGTATCTAAGCAGTTTTGCAGAGCCTTTACCATATTAAGGCAATAATTTGGGTTCACTGGGCATTATGCCATTGGAGATAAAGACACATGTGGAACATGTTTTTAAAAGTGATGCCACATGTAGGGATGTTAAAAGTACTAACTTCGGTACTAATCAGTAGCAAATTTTTTTTTTTTTAAATTGACATCACCAGCATTTCCTGTTTGCGCTGCTGGTATTGTAAAAAAAAATTTACCAATTCGGTTGAGATTAATATCGAAGTTGGCGCTGCTAAGTGAATTCTTGAAAACCCCTGATTGGCTATTGTGTTATATGCTCAACAGATATGATTGGCTCCAATGATCATCCCCTCACCCTCCTACAATACAAATACATCAAGATTGGAGCATGTGAACACAATGGCCAATCAGTATTGGTTGTATTCACACTTGTCTTGTTTGGTTTGTTTGAAAAACTAGTTTGTGCAAATGTGAATACAGCAAAAACACTAGGGTGTCCACTAAACAAATGGACTGAGAGTAGGGTTGTGCCGACAGACGATAGTATTGTGTATCGACGATAGGCAAAGATCTATGATGATTTTACAAACGATATTTAGCTTGTTTTGCATTAATGTAGACATTTCACACGTTTTAATTACATTATTAAATAAATTGAATGGTATTATTTTTAATCATCATGATTAATAATAAATGAACTACAAATAATTTGACAGCTTCAGCTGTTCACATCAACATCATTGACCGACACTTTCGGACTGCAGACTGCGCGCTGCACGTGAGAGCACTATAATACACAGCCACATCTCATCATTGCAAATGAATTTGCAGCTTTGTTGCAAAAAAATAATAGGCTAAATAACAAAAAGGGATTTAATTAACAAACAAGTTAAATAAAACAATTTGTAAAAACTAAACAACCGAAAAGGAAGAAATAAGAACTGAAACCAGCTCAAATGTTCCCGAAAAAAACGTGTTGCGGTAATACAAAATCGTTGTTCATTTGAGACTCCTTTATAACAGCACTCCTGCAAGATTCTCTATTGCTTTCACAACAAAATAAAGTTTTTTTATCTTTCATTTATATCCGTTATTAATAGCCTATTTAAGTTTTCCAGTGCCTGCATTGACTGCTTCTTCAAACACACGAAATACATATATGCGTCTTATTTGTGCTTAATTCGATGGAATGTCAACATGGACGAGCGCATTTTTCAGAAAATAGCCTGTTTATTTTATTTAAAAATATATTAGGCCTATATTTACTTATATAGGCTATTAAATTATATTTTATTTATTTATTTAAACTAGCATATATTAAATTAAAACTTATCAGAAAACAAGATATATCCCAAGTGGAACATTGTGTTAGATTTTAGCAAATTCAAACGTAACCTTGTTAAATTTTTCCTTTGCGACGATAATGATCAGACCTGAAGTCGCGTCGCGCTTTACTGAATGGACTCGAAGTCACCATCAAGTCCTGTCCTGCGTCGCACTGTTGCATAGAGTCTTGTTTGAAATTATTTCGTCTTAGCGAAACTATAAGAGCAAAATGATTTGCATTGGTTTTAATTATTTTCCAAGAGAAAATGGAATGGCAATGAAGTAGAATAGTAAGTTTAAAAAATGAGCCAGAAGGTTATTAAATACATTTAGGAATGGTTAAATAAATGAGCAAATAAGCAAACATAACACTGCCCCCATGTGATAGTATCGTGTATCTGCAATCTTACAGGGGGACGATATGGCGATTTGAAAACTTTGTATATCGCCCAACACTAAGACCCAGTTGAAAAGAAAATTCTTGTTAGGGTTAAGGTATCCAACCTCGATCCAACACATTTGCAAAAAGCCCTGCCTGTTTTAATTTATCAAGATGCCATAATTTGAGTTCTGCACCCATCAGATGTTTCCAAGCATCCATCAGCCATGGTCTCTAATGAACCACCATGAAAAAAAAAAAACAACTCAACCTTTAATCCAAGTTTTATCGATGAATAAAAGAAAAAGACATTGTAATGTTTGGTTGTTCTGCATTTGTGTAATACACATTTGATGACAGCGTTGTTTGCCTTTGCTTGCATCAACACATACAAAAAAATAAATAAATAAAATCAACTTTGTGTTTAGTCCAGACCAAAGCAACTTTCCTGGAGTAAAAACCTCTTAAATGTCGGGACACACCAAACCAATGCCAAACAACTAGGGGCGGAGACTTCAGTGTTGTAACCTCGCTTCGGCTCAGGTCTGGTTCCGTCTGAACCAAAAAGCTGCGCGTGAACACACCAAACGGACGAAAGGTGACTAAAAAATTCAAGGCATGATCATATTTTATTTTGTTAAAATAAGCGTAATCTAGAGGACTTTGCCTTTCATATTAGCCAGTTTAATACCAAATGATCAACTAGAAGTTATTATTTGCTGTTCCAAAAACTTGGATAGGCGACAAGACGTTTGTCAGGTAGTTTGCAAATATTTGAGAAATTTATCAAAATTACTTTGTGTTCTTGTTTGACTTGAATTGTTTACTTGCTACATCACACACCAACGGCCGACCGTCAGCTTGGTGTGTCCTGACCTGACAACAGTTCCCAAATGGACATTTTTAAAATATTAGTACTGATTGGTACTGAATAGGGTTGCTAAGATACTGGATTTTGATACCAATCTGTACTGAAATTTTAAAGACGTCCATTTCCACGTTCTTAAACAGCGCTGATTTGCCGTTGTGTTCACGTGCTCAATAAAAATGACTGTGATTGGCCACAAAGCTCATCGGTTCACCGAACTCACTGCTGTTTACTTAGTGTAACCACAGATGCAGGGAGACTAGAGCGTTTCAAAGTCACGTCGATCACGAACATATGACATACGAGCGATGTGCTGATGAATCGCGCGTTTAAAAAGCTCCAGTTTCCCTGTATCCATGGTTACACTCAGTAAACAGCGCTGAGTTCAGTAACGTTTTGAAAAATTCAGTACTGATTGGTATTGAATTCCAGTATCGTGACAACCCTAGTACTGAAGTCGGTACTTTTGGCATCCCTAGGCACATTACTTCAGTACAGTAAAAGACTTGTATCTAAATACTTAACGCACCACAAGAGTCGACGACTACATCATAGCCATCACCACAATCACCCTTAGCATTCCCTGACTGCAAAGACGTAAAGAATAAATACATCTTTCCCAAATTCTTTACCATAAAGTCAGGCTATATAGAATAAATTTGACCGAACATCAAACATCCTGCAAAGTATCTAATGCTAAAATAATAATAAAAAAAAAAGATCCATATGCTTCAAAGATACTTTCAAGAGCAAAAGTTTTATGATCTAGCATTTTCAATTTAAATCTAGAACGACTGCTTATTGAAATGCGTTTCAAATAAATTACATACATCAGCGTTAAATTGTGAATGACAGGCAAAACTTTGTTTAAAGACTACAAAGGCTACTACGCTAATTTAAGCACTATGAGGTAACCGCCAGGCAAACTTAAACTGCCCTCTGCTCTCTAATCTTTTTTTCTGGGAAGTCACACATCCCCTTTGAGGTTTTCTCTTTTCCCAAAACACACATGGACAAAATTTCTCTCTCTCTCCACACACAGAACCACATGGCCATGCACCCGCGGTGGGAGGTGTCTGCCCATTTAAATGACCTTATTGGCTGCCATGAGAAGCAAAAACAAAATCAGCTGGGCCTCTGGCACATCGGATTCCGGAGTGCACACGTGTGTGTTTTAGTGAAGCGTGAATGAGTCTGTACAGACACGCCATGCAGACAGCTGAAGTCCAATCTGCAGCGCTTTATTGAATGAAGAGAGCTTCTGCACCTTTACATGCCCACCAAAGAGAGGCTAACTCTAGATTACATTCGACATTAGCATGGGCTGGCTAATCGTACAATTAAGCTAAATAATAATGGCATCAGACCAGGAATAAAGGATAAGCTGTAACTGCACTGCGAATAGATTATATCAATGAGATCAAGCTTTCCGTGTTAAGCTTCAATCCTCTGTTGATGTTGGCCTTTCTACTTGTTTAGGTTTTACGGGTAAAAGCATTAAACTGATCTCCGAATAAAACCCAATTAAGCATTATCTCATTCACTGAAAGAGTGTATGAACTAAACTGTACATTAAACCAACATATGAATGTTTTCATGAGCAAACCATATACTTAGAATTGTTTTTTTTTACGTTTATAGAAATAAGTATTATAATACATAAGTTAAATAATTATTATAAATAAGTAAAATACATTTTTTATAAAAAAAAAAGAATTATTATAAATAAGTAAAATAAACTTACATATGCACAAAAACAAAACGTAGTGGGAACAATTAAGTATTTAGGTTGTAGCTAAATAAACTAAACTAAATAAAGAGCGTCAATTCACAGCATTGCACTTGAAGCTACACTACAAGCATATTTGTGAGCTTCAGAACTTATTACCTACCGAAAACACTGGAGTTTTGTTGATTGTGTGCTCGCTTAAAAAATTTATCTGCTTGCAAATTCTGTCATCATGGCATGTTTTTCCGAAAAGCATCATTAGCCAACTAAGGTTATAAGTTCCGTCGCTACAAACATAGTTTGATGATTTGACGTTTCCCAAATCAATTCGTTCCAACAATTCGCACATTGTGTCGCAAACTTTGATTCTAACTACAGTTCTAGAGGTGAAGTTGAAATCTCCCCTATGCTCTATTCCGTTCAAATGTTCCAACATTTAAAACTTGAAAGAATTTTTAAAAAAGGTGTAATTTGTTTTCAAAGTATTTGGTCGCACTTTATTTTGATGATCCGTTTGTTGAATTTAAGTTACATTGCAACTAATTCTCATTATATTATAAGTAGACTGTTAGGTTGGAGTTAGACTTGGGGTTAGGGTTAGTGTAAGTTGACATGTAGTTGCAAAGTTTCTTACAGTCAGTTAAATGTCTGTTGAAGGAGCATATCAACAATAAGCAGACAGTCTACTAATACTCAAGTGCACCATAAAAATAGTGTTACCAAGTAGCGAACTTCATGTTGACAATCGCGTTCCCTTCCTAGTGCACTTTGAAAACACGTATGCCCTTTCCAAAGCGGAATTTAAGTTACGTCTCCAAAGCTTGTGAAAACAAATATATATATATATAGCATACAGTCGTTAATAGTTTTAATTTATAGTACGCTATGGGGTGTGTTGGGTGGTTGGTGCGTCGTGGATGAAAGTGATGAGGGGGGGGGGGGGGGGGGGGGGGGCTGTTGATTGGGCCCCCTAATTCTAGATTTGTCTTAACTTGCATATATTGCAGTAGTTATTTTCAATATTATTTTGCATAATTTACATACAATTTTAAACTTTGTCTTAATGTTGGTAAAGTAGGTCATGTTCAAGGATCTCAATTAATTTCTGGGTAATAATGGATTTTAAAGAATGCCAAATGTTTGCAGAGAAGGAAGGGTTGAGCAAAAAACATCTATGTAGGGGGGTATGTGCATGTTTTATTTAAATGTCTAGCCTCAAGCTACTCATTAACAAAATGTAATATTGTAAAATTACAATGAGATTAAGAACAAAAAAAATCTAATTCATACATACGTGTAGTACGGGTGCAAATTATACATAAATCAGGGGGTCATTTTTTTGCAATCTAAGTTTGTGTAATGCATGCTTTATTTAATCAAATTTATGAATTTATTTAAATTACATCTAATTCATTAATAAAACATTAAAGTTTTGAGTGTTTTGAGGGATGTTTAGTGTATTCTGACCTACGGTCTCCTCTGATTAGCTATTTTATGAGTTACTGTAGGTCAAACTATATAAACTATGCATCTAAGTTGACTTTACTTTGAGGGCATGTGTTGATACAAACATATTTACAAGAAAAAGAGTCTTGAGAACACTTACAGTGCTCTAGATCAGCGGTTCCCAAAGTGGGAGTCGGAATCCCCTGGAAGGTCGCAAGACAATGACAGGGGGTTGCTTGGAGATTTCCAAAAGTCAAATAAATTTGATTAAACTATTAGAATTACCATATTTTAGCTTCAACTGAACATTGAGGATGATCTCTGAGTGACAGTCTCCAAAATTAAACCTTACAACAAAGACTTGTGCTGAAAACATTGTGCCCATCGATCTCATTAGGTGAGGTTATCATATTAAATTAAACAAATTGATAATTGATTATAGAAACTATAGCCTATGGCTGTTAGACGTGGCACTGTTTTGTGTTGTCAATATGCTTGTGTTTATATAGGCCTATTGTTGTGTGCGCAACATTTGTATAATTATAACCACCTCCGAGGAATGTGGGGGTCGTGAATCACTGCATTGTTATTTTGGGGGTCGCGGGAAGTTTGGGAAGCCCTGCTCTAGATCTGCCAGTTTCAGTTTGAATGAATTTTTTTCTGGTTTTGACTGATCGGCGTGATTATGGTATGAACGGTTATAGGGGTGGTCAAATAATAATAGTATTTAAGACACAGATTAGGGAAATTAGGAAAATCTCACTATTAAACAGTTGACCCCTCCATACATTTTGATTTGACATCCTTCAAGGGGATCAAATGTTAAGGTGGGGGGGGGGCTTTGAACTGCTTTGAACTGCCAAGCAATTCTAACTTGCCTTTTTATGTCCTGAATTTGATTAAGTGAAAGGCCATCAGACATCACAAAACAGTTCCTGTTTTTGTTGGTGGTTCTCCCTATGGCAGTATCCTGGTCATAAGACAGGAAGTTAGTCCTGTACCCGCAAACCCAAAACACAAGCCTCAGGGCCCATCACTATCTCAAAACATAGTCTGCATGCCATAAGGATTTCTTTGATGAGGTGCCAGGGGTATCTTATATAAAATTATGAAAGCATTTCCATGTGGCATTGCTATATGTATTCGATGAAAAAAGAGAAGTAGAAAGTCCATCTGGATCGCTGTTAAACCCCTCAAAGCTCATGAGCATACACACAAGGCCAGCCAGATCTAAGTTCAACATACACATGCAGAAACGTCAGAGGTGAAGGTTGAACAGTGCTAGAAGGCACAACTGTCCACAGCCAAACATTACCATATTTTAGGACGGCACTTCTAAAATCTCCCTGAAGCAAGCAGTGACTTCAACACATTCAGATACGTGGCCCTGGTATACTTCGTTTCAAACTTTTTGTCGTCAAACAAAACAGAACGTCAGTTAAGTGATGGTATATTGTTTTCAAACCTTCCGAAACTCCTGTGTTGCAGTAAGCGGGGTTGTAAATGTGTCAGTCTACGGTGTACTCCTAAACACAACAGTCAAACACGATCATATTTCAGGATGGCACTTCCAGAATCTCCTTGCAGGACGCAGTATCAACACATTCAAAAACATGGCCCTGGTATACTTCGAAGTTCTGTTTCGTTTGAGGTCAAAAAGAAGTTCGTAAAGGTTAAGTGATAGTATACCGTGTTTAAACCTTCCGAAACCCAGCATTGCAGTAGGTGGGGTTGTAAATGTGCCATTCTACGAAGTACTCCTAAATACAACAGCCAAACACTGCCATATTTCACTATGATGCTATGTAGCTTCAACACATTCAATACATGGCCCTTGTATACTTCGAAGTTCTGTTTTGTTTGAGGGAAAAAAGGTTGGGTGACAGTATTCTGTTTTTTTAATTCTTTCGACACCCCTGCACTGAAGTAGGTGGGGTTGTAAATGTGCCATTCTACAGAGTACTCTTAAACACAACAGCCAAACACTACCATATTTCACAATGGCACTTTGAGAATCTCCTCGAAGGAAGCAGTAACTTCAACACTCACATAAGTCACCCTGTACCACAAAATTTGTCTTGAGGCCCTGATATACTTGAAACTGTTCCGTTTGAAGGCAAAAGGAAGTTTGAATAGTGATAGTATTCTGTTTTCAAACCATTCGACACCTATACGCTGCAGTAGGTGGGGTTGTAAATATGCCATTCTATAGTGTACTCCTAAACACAACAGCCAGACACTATCATATTTCAGGATGGCACTTCTAGAATATCCTTGAAGGAAGCGGTAACTTCAACACATTCAAATACATGGCCTTGTACTACAAAATTAGTCTTGAGGCCCTGATAAACTTGAAACAAAGTTCTGTTCAGCTTGAAGGCAAAAGGAAGCTCGAAAAGGCTCGAAAAGTGATGGTATTCTATTTTCAAACCTTTCGACACCTCTGCAGTGCAGTAGGTGGGGTTGTAAATGTGTCATGCTACAGTGTACTCCTAAAAGCAACAAAAACGGCAACTTAAATAAAACATTTTTTTGGGGTGCACAATTTTGGAAAAAACTGACCTAGCAATATTTCATTTTTCTTCAGTTAACATTGCAATATAAATATAGTTTCACAACATTTAGCACTATTTGGCAGTTTTCTGGAAATCTAACAGTATTCAGGTAGAGAAATCGAATAACCACAATGCATCAACTCGTTTCTAGTCCAAATATCTCAAAATTCCTAGATCAGGTAAAAAAAAAAATTGTTTTCAACTTCACAAGCAATAAATAAATAGTTTTTCCTTAAAACAAGTCAAATGATCTCAGTGGGGTAAGTAAAATAATCTTGTTTTTGCTTTGAAATACAGATATTTGAACTAGAAAAAAGTTTTTTCGTTCCATAAATCGGAAAATATTCCATATAAATACAGAATTAAACATATCTGTAGCTCCTAGTCAACTTTAATTCAGACTCAAAATTGCATATTATTCAATGCGACTATTGCGAATGAACATGTTATGAAATCGATGCTGAAATGATATATTGCGCAGCCCTAAACTGCAGCATTTCACATTGCTTTCTTTGTTATGGACAGACAGCGAATGCAACAATGTTTAAAACTTTATCAGACATGGCATGATGTGTTCAGTGTGACCCCCTCTGAGTCTTTCAAATCTTTCCATGAGCAATCATACAGGTGCGGATATATCTGCACCAGTTCTGCTACTTGACCCTCCAGTTTATTCATGTTGCTAACTTAGTGTTTTGCTGGAGGTTTTTCTCCTGTCTGATTTTGAACTCTGTGGATACAAAGCATGTCAAAGGCGGCGGAGCTCCAGGACACACCCATTGATTGCGTAATTATCACAGATCATCACAGGTCAAAGGTGTTCAGCAGCCAAAACAAACTCCTCCAAAAAAGTTCATTTTGGTGAACAGTTTCACAGTTTTGGGGGTGATTGATTGGGCCCCCTAACGGTGTGAGCCTTAGAACTGTCCTAACATGTATATTTATATTATGCATTATTTTAATATCATCAAATCCAACCCCATCAAACCCAACTGTAATTCGCACCCTGCGTTAGGGCTGCACAAGATATCGTTTCCGCATTGATATCGCAATTCGTTCAAAATTACATAAAATCAGTTCGAATCAGTTCAGTTTTTCGAATTCATTTAAAGTATACGGTGGCCTTTAAGTTGCATAGGTATTTTTCAGCAGTAGCAACAACTAATTCAATACCAATTGGTACTGAAATAATAAATCCATTTCCTGCTAACATTGTGCTGTTGTTGCCATTGTGTTCACGTGCTCGACAGAAATGACTGTGATGTTGTGAAGGTCATCCGTTTACTGAACTCACCTCGGTTTCCTGAGGCCCTGTTTACACCAATACATTTTAGCTTTAAAATGGCGTTTTAGAATGAAAACGATCCGCGTCCACCCTGGTGTTTCACCCAGCATTCCTGAACAACTCTCCGTCCACACTACACCACTGAAAACGCACATCATGTGACCACACGCATACACTGGCATGTACTGCAGCGTGCTTTGAGCAAATCTACATGAGAGCTGTGCACGTCGAACTGTTCAAAGGATCTACCGCTGGATCTCATCTCACTATATTTGTTAAATGTGATATTTAACTCATCTTGTTGTCTATATCTAGCGACATATTCCCAGACTTTGGTCTTTTGATTCGATTACTTGTTCTCAGGTAACGTGTTTTGGCTGAGCACAAGTTAGGCCTCAACCTTTTAGTGTCTGCTAATATCAAAATGAAAATAGACAGTTCCTCATATCATGTTTTCATTTTATTGTTAAGAAAGTGAAACAGCGTAGCCAGGGTGATGTGAATGAGGTCATACAGTACACTGTTGCCTTTAAAAATGTACCCGACGTGTCCTCAGGAGTTTGTTTTCCATATCAAACTTGCGAAGTCTGAACTTACAAGGAGAGGATGAAAGACGGAACTTTGTTTAGGCTACTTAATAGAGGAAAAAGCCCCAATCAGATAGGTGAATTTCTGCAGCCACGCATCCGTTTCCAGATGTCTCCATTTTACCCCATCCACACTAACATGGACAGCAGAGTTTTCAAATGAAAACGGCCTCTTCAGCGTTTTCAAAATGCTCCATTTACAGCGTTCGAAAACTCCGTTGTAGTGTGAACAGATAGCGTAACCATAGCAAAACTTGTGTTTTAATACGAAAAAGATTTAATGTAAACGAGGCCTGAGTGTAACCAAAGATACAGGGACATTAGAGCATTTTAAAGCTGTGAAGATCAGTCAATTCATCAGCGGATCGCTCCTATACCAGCTTATAAACAGACCAGCTGATCTTTGCAGATTTAAAACGTTTTTAAAATTTCAGTACCGATTGGTATTAAATTCCAGTATCGTAACAACCCTAGTACTGACGTCGGTATTTTCGGCATCCCTATTACAATTTTAAGAAAAGCTCACGTTCCATACAGATGTTTTGTATATTTCCTATTGTAAATATATAAAAACTTTTTATTAATAATAATTTGGACGACTTTAAAAAGGGATTTTCTAAATATTTAGATTTTTAACCCTAAGATTTTCAAATAGTTGCATCTCAGCTAAATATTGTTACATTTTAGTAAAGTATACATTAAAATGAATCAGCTTTCAAGTGATATATACTTTAAATATAGTCTATATAGTCATATGTTTAAAAAGTAGAACTTACGACTCGCGTATAAAATTAAGACTTACATACTGTGGTCCGAATAGTCACATATAATCAAATTTTAACTCGTACTACATTCATCCATCACCCATGACACCAAAAGATATGTTTGTTGCCTCCATTTCATGTAACAAACAGCCTCCAAAATAACTTTTTATACAAATCTGACCATTTGAGCCCTTAAAAACCTGAAGTCTAGACAGAGAAGTGGGGAGTCTGGTAAAATTTGCCGTGGAGTGTTTTGACTGGGGGAATTACTCAAAGTTTCCACAGCGGGTCCTATGGAGTGCGCTCCTTTCCTCCATCCTGACTGGCTACATCTGTCTTTCTTCTTCTAACAGCATTAAATGTTCAGACATATGTTGCTCTTTCACTGCATCCTGCTTTACAGCTCCAGGCAGAGCCTCTGGCCAGACACTTTTAAAAATGCTTTCAAGAAGGGCTTGGGGGAGGATGGAACATATTAAGCCATGCTAAAAACCAAACTCGGAGCTCTCCCTCTGTTAAAGATGCTCTATATAACACTGTATGGAACACAAATGAGAGTCTGCTTTCGACTTCATATAGGGAAATATTTACAGGGAGTCTTAGCTGGCTAGACATCGTATCAGCAAGGGATCTGCCGTATAACGTGCTGACAAGTCCACATTCCTCATGGACATCGGAGGAAAACCCTCTTCTGCAAACTCCTCTTAACCCCTGAAAGACTCGCTTCCATATGGCTTGCATCTTGCTTCCTGAAAAGTTGAGTTTGTTTTAAGTGTGGACCACCAGATTCTATATCAAAGCAGTGAGATGAGCGCATGTGAAAACAGTTAAAACAAAAGAGTCGCAGGGTAATGGAGTTCCTGAGACGAGGCTGTAAAACGCATGCTGAACTGCATTCATGAAGACCCCCCGCTAAAAACAGATACGAGTCATGAAAGTTCTCACACAGCCAAACAAGAAGAAAAGCAGTTAGACGACTTGGTGACACAATGTTATTTCAAGATTGAATTGGGTACATTCAACGTGTTGAATGGTGAATAAAACATTAATGGGTTACTTATCTGCTTTTATGAAACATTACAAATTGAATCATTTAGACCAGAAATTTTATTTATTTGAAAAATATATATATATAAAAAATTATTACTTATTTTTTGCCTTTGACATTTAGTAGCTTTGACATTCTGCAGAAATAAAAATGGAAGAAAATGGAGCAATATAGGGATATTGGTTCCAAATTAGCGATGCTCAAAATAACCAATTAACTGTTAACTGAAAGAGTGTGTTTTTAACCGATTAATGGATCAGTTAAACAATTAAAAAATATAATTTTATATATCACAGCGAACGCGCTTTTTGCGTACAGAGAGGCGTCTTTTGAATGGTTTACTAATGGCCGCGAGTGTTTTACACGCTGCTTATGCTTAGACATATGACTCGTATCTTTTTGAATGGGGAAAAGTGAAACAGTCAATATGGTGAATAAAGCCCCTCACACTAGTACCGGAGCCAATCATCAATCGATATATGTTAATAAAGTCTACCTTCGAGTACATGAGCCAATCCGCGATCGCTATAGAACGACAATTCTCCAGGGTAGGTAGGGGCTTGGACCAGACGTGAGATTCTGCAGATTTTGTTCGATTCAAACTTTTAGAAATGAAACTAAAGAGAGAGTTGTGGTTTAATTTTATTGGCGATTCCTAATATGTAACAATCGTCAGCTTGGCAAGCAGTTTTGGAGAATTTGATGTTTCCCCATTCAGACAGAATGGCCAAGCATACTGCCCGAGAGGTGTTTCAAAGATGGATGCCGAGTGAAATTACTTGCCTTAAAGGGACTTTGCTTATGCGCCCTGCACGCCTCGCGTTTTTGCTGTTGTGCTGGCAAGTGAAATAAAAGTGAATCCTGAGCGAAAAAAGTGCGTTACGTCAGTTGCGTCTTTTTCATCTTTCAATCAAATGAAAGCAGAGGCGGGGTTTCCATTGACATGACAGCAGGGGTTTGTGTTGTTAAGACGACTATGGAGAACTTTTAATGATGGAGGAGAGACTTGGTTCAAGTCATCCAGAACTGTATGACTTTACAAATCTTGAATATCACAATGTTATTAAATATTACAATTATAAGAACATCGACAGAAACACTCGTGCACAATACGGGTGAGCTGATTCAGTCGTAGTGACATAAAAAAAACTTGCTTTTTTTTTTTAACAATAAAGAGCAGTGTGATGCACCACACATTTTTGGAACGGAAAAGCGCGTTTGGTGTGATCGGCCCCTAAATGTGTAACACATTTGTTAACTCACAGGATGGTAACACGTGCAACCACATGTGCCAGCGCTGATGCTGATAGCCCCAGTGCTGGATCTGCATCATAAACTCAACAAATAGGTTATAGTTTTGATAATTTAGTGTACAACCAACAAACCAAACTTTTTTCCAGTCGGAATATTACAGTTATTAATAGTTCTTGTATGATATCAATTTTTAAAAAGGGCCTAGATAGCCTAATCTACGAATCGAAGAAATCCAAAGATTTTCTTGATTTTCGCATAATGATAACTCCCTACCAAACTGAGGCTTTCATTTTAAAGCTTATAAAATATGTATGCAATTTAATGCAAGATCATATGTAAACAACAAAATTGTTATATGCTATAGTAGCTTATACTTTACAAAAGTCAACATATGAGTCTTATGGTTCATTGTCTTTCATCACACGCAGCGTGCGCACACATGAACCGCGAGTGAGACGAATTAGGAATTAGGAATTAGGAGGAAATAGGTCTCAATCATAAGACAATCTTTAAACTAATGACTTCTATTAAAAATGTTGACAGAGGTTTATGATGTAAGAATAACAGTGGAGCATTAATTAAATGCCTATTTTCAATGGAGCGATCGATTTGAGGTAGCCTGATATTTTTATTTGACGAAAAAAAATAAAACATATGATAGGAAAAAAACATCCTATATGCGGGTTGTTAAAAAGGATTCAATCAGTGTTTTTGTTTTGTGATCTAAATTTGTCAAATTATTATTCTTTTTATTTAGTTTAATCTTTTTTTCTATGCTGTTGGAAACACTGCAGGTGCATGAAGACTTTCTGTTATGTTCTGTATGCTGCTGTTCGCATGTTAAAATAAATAAGTATATAAAAATGCAACATTCAATGTGTCACAAATAGACACGGCAATTATTTTTTTTATTAAATAGTAATTTACTATTAATCTGACCAGTTAACCGTAACGAGCGGTGTATGTCGGTTGACAAAATTAATCGAAATGAGCATTCCTATTCCAAACCTCTCTAAGTTTCTATTCTCACAAAATAAGACATTTCGAAATAAGCTGAAAGGGAAAATACTAAAGCAAGGTTATAATAGTTTTGGATTTTTCATTAGTTTTAGTTTATATTTCGTTTTGACTTTTTGTTTTCAAATTTTGTTAGTTTAAATACATTTTTATAAGCAGATTTACTAGTTTTTATTAGTTTTTAGAGGAGGATTTACTAGTTTTTATACCTTGAAATTGCTTAGTTTTAGTTTAGTATTCATTAGTTTCAGTGTTGGTTTTAGTTTTTTTTGTGTGTGAGTTTTTTTGTTTGTTTGTGTAAATTAGGATATTCTTTAGGTGCAAGATTCAAAATAATCAGAATAAATATTGCATAAGAGAAACTCAACCTAGGCTAAAAACTAGCTACATTTTTTTAACACGTGAACACTACCATCTAGCCATCCTCAAATTTAAATATATCAGCCCACAAGACAGCAGCCTTAAGTAAAATATGTGTCCTGAGGTTAGATACACAGTCGTGATGGGAAGTTCGGATCTTTTCAGCGAACCAGATCTTTTGTGACAATCTTCCCAAGTCTGGACTCAAATCAAAAATATGTAGTCAGCAATAATAATTTCAGGCAGTTAAAACATAATCTGAAAAGTTTCTTACAATTACATTTTACAACCCAACTGAAGCATGATTCACTTATTTATATTATATCAGGCATGTTAAAAAGTTCTTTGTGGATAAGTGACTAGCGTACGTTACTGGACACGTGAATCGTTTCAAATGACTCAGTTTGATTTGGTAAATTAGTTGAACCTGTTCCCTTAAAAGTTAACAATAACGATTCGTTCGCGATCACCAATACGGAAATAAACCCATTATTGGGCACAAATGTGTTAAATTAATACTTTTAAGTATCTGCTCTAGTCGCATTTGATGTCACTGTGCAGCTGTCATGTCCATGTTGTTTTTGTCGCGGGAGTAACAGCAAGGATGACTGGAGGAGGACCGGCTTGATCTGGCCAATGGCATCAGGACTACAGACTCTGAGGTGCTGTATGGTCAAACAACTGGCAGCGCGAAGCAAATAGATTTACTTCTAAAAAGGCTTACATTATGTATTAAATACAATTACAAAGATGAAAACGAAGGATAATTTTCCTATATGTATGTACACAACAGAGTATCAGTTAGTTCAAGTTTTTTTACTCTCGTTTTTATTTATATTTCAGTTAATGAAAAAGTTTTTCTAGTTTTCGTTAGTTTTTGTAACAATATGTATAATATAAATTTCGTATAATAACCTTGATACCAAGGAAGACAATGGTTACAGGTTTCCAGCTTTCTTCAAATTACTTTAATACTTTAATAAATTTTACATTTTAATGCATGAAAAAATTTTGATTTATAGCAGCCACATACTGAAATTTTGTCTGGGGAAAGAAAGTCTGTGGAAAGCAAAATTAAACTCTACTGGTGCACTGGGTAAACATTTCTCACAGTTTGGTACTTATCACAATTTTGGAGTCATGGTTTTGGTATGGCTTGTAATATGACATGAATAAAAAAAAACAAAAAATTATTTTAAAAAGCAATTAATTCAACATGACTAATACAAAAGATGATTTCAACTAACACTCGACTCAATTTAAGAGCTGATTTAGGAGTAAAATGTTTTTAAATGTGGTATTTTTATGTCACATTTTCAACACAGAGCTGTAGTTCACAGAGAAAGATGCAACAGACGACAAATCAGAGAACAAATCTCTCGATTTCAGAATCACGCAAATTAAATCATTCCCAATCTTTAGCGTAGCTTGTCAGTGAACTATGGCTCCGTTTTTAAATTTTGCTTCTTCTGAAAGCTTTATTCATTATTTTACTGATTACTGAGCCATTTTTTTGACATACAAAGCATGGCAATTGCCTCAAATATTAATGATGAAAATTAACATTTAAAAACGTAATTAACTGGAATCAATACTCTAGTTTTCATTGTCACATCAAAAATGTATTTAATTCATCGATTTGAAGTTTCAGAAACATTTCTTATAACCATCAAAATTGAATATTAATATTATTGCGAACATCCAGAAAGCTTATTCTGCACCGTTTTATGGCTAAGTTCATTAGTAGAAAAAATATAAAAGCATGGTTGACATCAACCCAGTCAATCCCTCAATCCCTAGCTCCAGCCAGTCGGTGTCGGGAACTAAACTAAGAGGGGAAAGAATCTGCATTCATGTCACAAAAATGATGGATAGTTCATGAGAGAGAGAGAGAGAGAAAGAGAGAGAGATAGAGAGAGAGAGAGAGAGAGAGAGAGAGAGAGAGAGAGAGAGAGAGAGAGAGAGAGAGAGAGAGAGAGAGAGAGAGAGAGAGAGAGAGAGAGAGAGAGCGAGAGAGCGAGAGAGAGAGAGCGAGAGAGAGAGAGAGAGAGCGATAGTAGGGTAGGGGCTTGTCTCTATGGTACTTCACTGACCCAACTAATCCCACACAGAATCCATTCTGGCTGTTTGGGATGACCCTTAACCCAAAGCCTTAAGCAAAAGAAGACAACAAGCTTTTGGATATTATGCTTTCCCATGCGTCACCACTACAAAACAGCAGGCAGGCAACATATGGTGCAAACTAAGTGCTATTCTGAATGAAGTTAGGATGACACACCAAACAGAATTCAGGTTTACCACTGACCCTGGCAGGATTTTCCAAAATATCATTGACAGTTACATTGGCTGTGGACTTTCACATTACCAGTGGTGCCCAAACACACTCTGGAGGTTATTCAAAATACTAGGGCTGGGCGATTAATCCAATTGGAGAAAAACGATTGAACAAATCTGCGACTGTCGTGCACATCTTCTCAAGGAAAGCACAATGTGATTTGAAGTAAATGTCCTCCGAAGGCCAGAGGGCTCTCTTGCGGGAAAACCCACAAACCTGTCCAAATACACATGAAGAAACGCAGGAAACCCCCTGTGGAAAACAGCGGTTACTGAATAAACTGAAGATTCAACTGCTTTCTTGATTCATTGTGACTAATAAACATACGACTATGGATTCATATAGCAGAAAGAGTCCTTTCAAACACTTGACTGCAGTTATGAGGGGAGCAGAGTAAAAACATGCTATTATACAGGTTGTAACTTCACGTGAAACGTTTACTACAGCCATAGTTCATTGAGAAGCAAACAACTGTCATTATTGCAGAATGATTATATCGACATTATTTTTGACAGATTAAACCGAATTAGAAATAAACTTATATTTTGTGGAGCTTATGAGTGTCCTACAACTCTGTAGTAAACTTTGATTACTCTAAACGTTTGTGCTGAAGGATTACCAGAACTGGTTTTACTGACAAAATGTGTAAGAAAAAAAAAACCACTAGTGTAATTATATCTTGTAGGGATGGTCTTGATGCTGCAATTTCCGTACCAATCAGTACTGAAACTGTAAAAACATCCATTTGCTGCTAACATTTAAACGCTGTTGAGTGCATTTTAAGTGCTCTGTTTGCAGTGGTGAACTGAAGACCGTAATAGCCAATCCCAGTCATTTCTGTTGAGCATGCGAACACAATGGCAAATCGCCTGCGTTTAAGAATGGGAAATGGATGTCTTAAAAATTTCAGTTCCGATTGGTACCAAAATTGCAGTATCGTGACAAAACTAGTGTGATTGTATCTTGTAGGCATGGGCGATTTTCATTGGTACCAAAATTCCAGTATTGTGACAACACAAGATCCCACCACACCACAGGGTATACTCACACTAAAGGCACAGTAACCCTAAACCTTCTTTGGCCTGCATTCCGCCTTTCGAGCCGGAGCATGCTTATATTATCGATGATGCGACTATTCAGTTTAACAGAAGAGAAGCACTCTCACGCAGCACAACAAAGATTGCTTTAGCTATATAATTTTGTATTATGTTTAGTCATCTGGAATGCAGTGACATGCAATCAAATAGTTTGTCGAACAGATCCACCACTTTTGATGCTCATAAAATAATCACAAAAGTCCTCGTGCTGCAGGTATTAGGAGGTTTGCTGAAGGTGCTGTATCTTTAATAAACAAGGACGGTTCATGTTCATTGAAAAGTAAGAATGATTAATAAATCCATATGAAACAGTCCCTTAAAAGTGACATCGAGTCTTCAGTTTCGCACTAAGCCACGCTTTGCACCCTCACTACAAGCATGCCGCACAAAAGCCCAACCGAACAGCACTCTGGCACACCTCTTCCAACCAGGCCAGGGCCGGTGTTCTGTCGATTTGTTCTACTTTGTCAGATTGTCCTACCTCCCATTCAAAAAGTAGGTAGCACATTTTGATGACGCAATATGTTACCAGTCAGATTTTGCTATCAGTGTAAATTTTAATGTGGAGTAGTGTGATGTGAAGCTGTAATATAGCACTAACCTACCTAATCCTACCTAAACCCCAACTCCAACCTCAGAACCAATCAAATAGTGTTGGTAGCTTAATCTGATGGCAGGGCTAAAATGTCAGGACACCAGTCAACTGAACCGCGCCTGGGCACGATTCGGAGCACTCACACTTGTCAAACAAACTAGGAAACGCACCCCAGCACGGTTCGGATATTGTAGTGTGAGTGCACCCTCATGTAGTTTCCATTTATGTCTTGTTTTCACTAAGAGGAACAGTACACTAGAGTACTGTATGCTTTCACGTTTTTAATAAAGGTAAAAAAAAAATGTTTGGAGAACAGAACATTACCAAATAGGTGGATCTAGGCTCGCAGATAAACGCTGTTGGTTTACAGAATCATTACCAGCACAGGAAGCATAGGATAAAAACAAAGAACCTCCTGCCACATGGCGAAATAAAAAAAAATGCTTTATGTCTTCTATTGTTGTTTACAAGAGTGTCTAAAAATGTGTGGAAAGGGCAAAGTTTTCTCTCAAATCGCCTGAACTTGTCATGGATCTATTTTCAAAATAATTGACTCGAGTTCTCAACAGAATGACCCACACAACATTATTCTTTGAGAAAATGAACTTTCTGCTGTAAACTACGCCTAACAAGTAAGTGTACTACTGGCAATGGAAACACAAGTCTGATCAAGGTTACCCATACTCAGGGCTTAATCTGTGCTGGAACACGCCGGATCTGGCACCTCATTTTACTGATCCCCTTCCTCAAACACCCTTCTCCCATGTCGCTGTTCACTTTCGTTTTCTTCTGCGACCCTCTTCACTTCCGCGACATCCCTCCGTTATCCACGAGTTAGGTACATACTTGGCATCTACCTCACCAGCACCCCAACCTTCATGACTTTACAAATTATAAATATCACAATATTATTAAAAAGTGTAACTACACTAATATCAACAGCAACACTCGCACACAACACGAAGCTGATTCAGTCATTGCCAAGTGACATAAAGGCCCAATCCCAATTCTATTTGTGTACCCCTTCCCGACGATCGCGACTGCTGTAGTTATTCCAGTTGCTCTATTTTTTGGTATTTATCTTCAGGAAATCACTGAAGGCATATATTATGTTATATCGATCTAATGTGGCAATAATATCGTAATACTGCGCATTTACACAGTGACCATATTCATCTATGTAAACACACAAAAAACGACATTAACATTATAGCAGACACTGTAAAAAGCTCATTCCCAGCCACTAGACTTTTCTAACAGGGTATTCCAGTGTCATCGAGTGTCCGAATGTTGTTGGACTGCTATACAAGAGTTATGGATAATAGATTTTTATTTAAGTTAAAGTTAGCGATTTTTATTTTAGCGTGTTTTTTTAAAGCATGACAGTAAACCACGAATGCGGTTATGAATGTTTCAAAACATATGCTTGCTTCTTGTAAAAATATGTAATAATGACAAAAAAAAAATACTAATTTGTGGATCTCCTTACTTCCAGGTGCAACCATCCTGCCATTGTGGCTGGTGTATTCTGGGAAATTTTCTTACCCCTTGGTTTTGAGTGTGGTCCTGAAAAATCTTTGTTCGAAGTGCTATCTACCCCTTGCCCTTAGCCCTACGCCTTAAAGCAAAACAGAATTGGGACACCCCTTGGTTAATGTGGCGCGAATGTCTGCTGAAATTCAGATTTTTGAACTAGAGCGTTTCGCGTGATTGTGCGTCAAACGCGTAAAACGTTCAATTCGCACCACGCAATTTGCGTCATTCGCGCGTATCGCACAGCAGGATGTCTATTTGCGACTTTGCATTGACTTAACATGTAAATCACTCACGCTTGGCGCTTCTTCCGCGTCTGGTGTGAACACAGCATAAGGGAAAGAACTGGGATTAGGCCAAAAAATCGTTTTGTGTGAAAAGTGCGTTCAGTGTGATCAACCCCTATATAGTATAAATGTGAGTAGTATGAATGGATCTCAGATGTACTACATCCGCCATTTGTCATTATCACGTGACCTACCCATGTCAGTTGCATCACTTCACTCCCATTCATGAATTCTCTCGTGGGTGATCATGGGATAGCATAACACCCATCAAACACACACTTCAGAATCCCACTGAAAGTAGTAGGCCAGCGGTGTCTAAACCCAGTCCTGGAGGACTGGTGTTCTGCTGAGTTTACCTCCAACTTGCTTCAACACACCTGCCAGAAAATTTTTATATATCCAGTAAGAGCCTAATTAGCTGGTTCAGGTGTGTTCGATTGGGGTTGGACACCGGCCTTCCAGGAGCGAGTTTGGAGGTCATCTGGTGACTTCTTGCAAACATTTCCGATTATTATGAATTCGGACATACTGCTCTGCTTGCATACGGTTTTTAACATGCTACATCAAGTCAAGTCAAGCTTTATTGACATTCTGCTACATGTGTGGACATACATTTCATATGAAAAATATACTAAATATAGTATGGAAGCATGCAATTTTGGAGGCATCCAGTAATTTAAGTCTTAAGTGCTAGTAAAGGGGTGAGAAGGAAAATGACGTGAAAAATACTGCAAACGAACATTAGGCTTGTGGTGTAAATGCGCTCTAATAGACCAGTCCTTTATGCAACAAAAGGAGTCGATAGTGCAAAGTGTGGACAGTGCATGAATAATGCAAAGGCAATTACTTTCAAACAAAGAGATGGACACCATTAGTCCTTCCATTAATTAAAGAGGAGAACATGGGGATATTAATGTCCAGTTTAAGTGTATTCAGACTGCAAAAAGTTTAACATCTGCAAACTTGCAATTTATATTACAGTTAAAATGGGTCTACGCAAAGGAGCAGATGTCATGATGGCTCTGGTAAATGTAAGCTCTGAATTGCTTTAAGCGCAGGAACGAGGCTGGATGTTACTCACCAGACTCATGCGCTTACTCACACTACTGTTGACCTTTCGCCAGGAGGATTTCTTAACCTCTAGCACACACACAGAAACAGGAATGTAAAAAGCACCTAATGGCCAGATCGGGTTGTCTCCAACCAGACAGAGATGTAGACAATGATTGAGAATCCCACTGGTCTCCCAGGTGGCTACTGGGAAATGATGTCATAGCATTCCAGGAGACACAGCCTCCGAGCAGGAGCATCCCGTTTCCCCCCTACTGAGGATCTACTCCACTCTCTATGGAAATCAATTCACATCACCCAGCTACTTTATGTGCATTTTAGAATATCGCATAAAAATGCTTAATTGATGCACTTAATTTTGAAGATGTGTATTAATAAATGTATGCGCACAACGGAGTAGGATAAACGTTTTATGCGAGAAGTAAAACTGCGCATTAAGGTTGGTATATATTTCTGCATTAAGTGATCACCATGAGCCATGGCGCCTGCCTTGCGCATAGTCATGCATTTATACTTCTGCATGCTGTTTGTGTCACTCTGCAATAACACTTCCAAAATGCTAGCTGGGAGTATGCTCTTATGTTACTCTGTGTTGAGTTTCTTCGTGGGAGTTTTGTTTTTTCGGAATGCTACCTTAATGTACAAGTACCTAAAACTCATCCAGAGGTGGGAACCGACGAACGTGCAACAACTTAAATCATGAAGTAAACGCAAAACAAATGTTTCCATCTGGAGCTCCTTCACGGGACTCGACACTAAACACTCACTCCATCGGGCTCGCAGCTCTCAGCACTGCCCACACTCATCACAGCTACCAAGCCAACCAATCACGAAGCTTGCGCTATGCGTTAGGGGTGGGCGGTACACCGGTGTCATAGTCATCACCGGTGTGACATTGCGCCACGACATGGATTTTCTAATACCGTCAATACCGTAATAAATCAATTATGTGCCTTGAACAGCTGCATTTACATCAATAATAGCTAATTCTAAATAACAAGGCATTAAATTTTCTTCAAACGTTCAGTTGTGGTCTGAATACCTGTCCTTATACTACAGGGCTCGAAATTGCAACCATTTTGGTCGCACGAGCGCCCGAAATGTAATCTATGCGCCCTCATAATATATTTGGGAGCATTTGCAGTGCACAGGTTTGCAAACCTCACCTAAAGTTATAATAATAATAATGGCGCAGATGTAAGCAATCAAAACATGAGGTAAATGTTGATCCGCCAGCTGAGATCAATCGAGTGTTTTCGCAGAAAATGCCTGAATCTTGATGCGTTGCATTCACCGCGTGTTCAGCGCAAATGTCCGCTAAATATAAAGTCTAATACTGTAGACATCATCGCCAAAGAAACTCGCCTTTACTAAGTTTACACTGAAACTACAGCTCACAACAAAGAGCGGTATTGCGCCGGTGGTCTTCATGAGAATCCTGCTCTGTCTGCTTATAAATTGGTGCTGCTGACTTGCCTACTTTATTCCACCAACACAGAAAAATGAAGATCAGCTCATAACGAGACTGAGCATTTAAAATGACCCAAACCGAAACTTTAAAAGAGTGATAGAAGTGAGACTTTCTTTTGTCCGTTCTTCCTTGAGATGTATATTATTTTGCTATTTAAAGTAATACCATGATATTATACCGTCACCGTTCAAAAGATGAAAAATACCGTGATATTAATTTTAGGTCATTTCGCCCACCTCTACTATGCGTCTTCGTAACATGTAGTTACATTTTTTGAGAGGTGAGCGTCAGCGTCAGCCACGGCAAGGAGTTTACGACTGCGCAAAGATTGCGCCGGCCCTAAAAACAGCAAGGATGTGAATTCGTCATCTGTATCAGAATGTTCTGATTGGCCAGAGTAAATGTCTCACGTCAGCACGCTCTAAACCTGTACGTGCTCATTCCGGTAAATTCCTTCTGCGTTCACACGGAGTAGCACTCAGGAAAATTACTAATAATGTTACAACTTCTCTTTCTGGAAAATTTCTAGAATGAATTTACCAGTATTTTAAAAAAAAAAGCCTGTTTACAAATGATCCCTTTTGTATCTAAAAACTTTGTATCTATGAAAGAGGTCATTGATGGAAACGGTGCTTTTTTCACAAAAATGTTCCAGTTTTTTCCACTTTATTCCACATTTTTGGATGGAAACATAGCTCATAACTAGGGCTGTGCGGTTAATCGAAAGTTAATCACAATTGGGATTTGAAACATTGAGATTAGCTTAATCGCAAGAGTCTGCGATATGAAATATATATTATTTAACTTCCCCCGTCCATAGCAAATGCGTGACCGAAGTCTTTGTGTGCCAGTCTTACTAGCCAATAGAGTGAGCACACTTTTGTTCTGCACAATCAGAATTGCGCCAAACTATCCGGAAAGCCCACAATAAAACAAACAAGCAGGAAAGAATGGACAAGTGGGATGATGGCGTCTGCTGTTTCAGAAGGATTCATAGACATATTCATATCAAAGAAAAACAGAATGTCGATAATATGGGAATATTTTGGTTTCAAAGTCACAAACACCGAACAAAAACAGGTAATTTGTAAGAGCTGTCGCAGAATTGTTGGCAGGGCATGAGGAAATACAACAGCCAGCACCTAAAAAGCACCACAGGCGGCAATATGAGGAACGTCTTGCTAGAAATCAACTAAAAGTAATCACACTCAATCTAGTAGCAAGCAACAGCAAAGTACAATTTCAGAGTTGTAATACAAACAACGTTAATATCTTTTAAGTTCCTTTTTTTTTTTTTTAAATAACACTCACAGCATTTTAGCAGTAAGAAGCTACAACACAGATTATTGAGCTAAAGCTTGACTACAAATAATCGCAAATCAAACCGCAATCACAATATCTGTCAAAAAAATATATACATTTTCCCCAAACCGAACAGCCCTACTCATAACACACATTTTCTTGTTATTAGACTTCTAAAAAAAAAAAAAAAAACAGCGCATGTGCATCTAGGGGACCAACATGATTCATAAATCTACAGCTTAAATCTTCAATTTTACAATTGAATAATTTATCCTAGGAGAATTTACTGCTGGAAAATATGGCCTTGATGCTTGGTAGACTACAGCAATTCTTATGGAATTATGTCATGCTATTAATCATGAGTCAGGCACTAAATTACTGTTGAATTGTTCATAATGTCAAAGAAATATATGCGCAAGCCGTGCTGTTAATGACAGTAGCTCTGAAAAATATGAGGGGTCAGTGAAACTGGAGTCCCTGCTGTGTGTTTGTGAGTCGGCTGATGGATGGTGCGCCGTGTTTCTGGATGGTCGAGTGCAGTGCATTGTGGACTGTGTGTGAGCTATGCAGGATGAGCCCACAGCTGATACCAGCAGCATGACAACGCATTGTGCATGCAGGAATCAACACGCCCACTGTACTGTAAACACTCCAAACACGTGGAGGAAGGCGTGACGAATTTATGCTGGCTTACTTTAAAGAAAAACAAAACTAGACGTATGAAACATTAGATATAAAGAGACGTTTTTGTTAAAATAAACTAATTAATTAATTAATTAATTAATTGATTAACAAGCTATTGATTAATGAATTGATTAATCATGTACACTGGCATGCGTGTCTGCACAGCAGTAGGGATGCAACGACTAACTGGTTTCACTATTAACCGTGCTTTAATTCATCACGGTTAATCATAAAGGCTTCTCAACACCGCATTTCTGCATTGAACAAAACTGCTGCACTAAAAGTAATGCCAGCTGTGCATTAGTTTAAAGTTCCAAGCTTGTACATGGAGGCTAAAGGCTGGTTTATACTTCTGCGTGGAGAGATCGCCGAGACCCACGGCGCCTGCCTTGTGCGTAGTCGTGAATTTATACTTTTGCGTGCTGTTTGTGTTGCTCTGCAGTAACACTTCCAAAATGCTAGCGGACAATAGGTAATGTTCCTCTGTGTCGAGTTTCTTTGCGGGTATTTTGTTTTTTCTGAACGCTCAAACGCACTCAATCAGAGGTGGGAACCAGTGGATGTGCAACAACTTTAATTATAAGGTAAACACAAAACAAAAGTTTCCATCTGGACCTCGTTCACGGGACTCGACACCTGTAAACACTCAATCCATCGTGCTCGCGGCTCTTAAAACCTCACATGCTCCTCACCGGTACCAACCCTTCCAATCACAGAGCTTGAGCTATGCATCATTGCGACATGTAGTTACATTTTTTGAGAGGTGCGCGTCGGCGTCAGCCACGGCAAGAGCCATATGACCATGTGAAGGGTGAAGTATAAATCAGCCTTAATACGCATGCACAATGGATTACCTTTGGCTGAGGCTATTAACAAAGGGTCGTTTACATATCACGTCTTTTGCGCACGCAAATTGGTTATTTCTTTTCTTGCACGCATATTATCGATAGCTGCGATGTGTTCACGCGCAGCCTTTGACTGAATTTGTTCTCTTTAAAGGGAAATACTAATAGCTAATGTTGATTAGATTTACATTAGACAAATACTTTTTTTATTTTTTTATTTATTCATTCATTGTTCTGTCATTTACTTTCAGGGTAAAATTGTTACTTATGTTTAAATGCCACAAACTTTTCATTCATTCAATCATTTTCTATTTCGGCTTAGTCCCTTTATTAATCAGGGGTCACCAGAGCGGAATGAGCCGCCAACTTATCCAGCACGTTTTTCGCAGGTGATGCCCTTCCAGCTGCAACCCATCACTAGGAAACACCCATACACACTCATTCACACACATACACTACAGACAATTTAGCTTACCCAATTCAGCTATACCACATGTTTTTGGACTGTGGGGGAAACCGGAGCACCCGGAGGAAACCCATGGCAACACGGGGACAACATGCAAACTCCACACAGAAACGCCAACTGACCCTGCCGGGGCTCAAACCAGCAACCTTCTTGCTGTGAGGTGATTGTGCTACCCACTGCGCCACCGTGCAGCCCGCCACAAACCTTTCACCTTTCTTCCACTTACTTTTAAATCCAAAGAGAAATGGACTATTGTTTGTTTGTTTGTTTTTTATTATTGTGTGTTGTATTATTTTGGTTACTGATAAATAACACTTTTCACAAATTACGAATGTGATTTTTCTAAACTAGTAGTGTTCTGAAAATAATGAATGCATAATAATCATGATAACCGCGATTATTCCTCGGACTATAATCATGCAAAGAAAATCTATAATCGTGGCATCTCTACATAGCAGTTTATTTTCTTTTAAAAACATATTTCAAAAATGTTTGCATTAAAAAAAACTGCAAAAAGCAGGTAAAATTATATTCATTCATTCATTATACAAAATTTAGTTATATAAAGATATATTAATAGAAAATATTCCATATAAAATAAATATATAATCGATCATAGAGCACTTTTTGTATTTAAATTTGTTAAACCTAGCTTTTTGTGGCAAAGTAAACATTTATACGTCATATAATTAGCATTTTGAGTACCGAGATAGTTCATTAAATATTTGTGTTTATTAGTATTTTAATGATTATTGATCTAAATATGGCTGAGAATATTTTATTGGTATATAAACAACGGTTACATTCAATGACATTTACGCAGCGGTCTTCTGTAAAATATAGGCTCATTAAAAATCATTTATGCAAATCAATCTAATGAATAAACGAAAAAAAGGTGTATGAAATGTGTTATGGATGGACAGACAGACAGATAGATATGGGAGATATTACTGTTGAGTATTGCGATATCAATATTTCTTGTGAATAAAAGAGAGAAAAGCTATTTTTAATTAGCTTTTTAAATATATATATATATATTTACGTAATGATCATATTAAAATAAACAGATAATAATGGATGTCTGATCTAATAGACTTTTCTGATCTAAAAAAAACATTTAGACAGTCATATAAACTAGTGTTTAAGTATCGACTTTGGTACCAATCGGTACAGAAATTTCAAAAACACCCTCGTTAACATTTGAGCGTAGTTCTTAAGACGTGACTTTAAAACGCTCCAGTGCACCATGCTCGGTGAACACTAATAACATCGGTGAAAAGTGATGAACACAATGGCCAATCAGCAGTGTTTAAGAATGCGTTCAAATGTTAGCGGGAAATGTACTTTTTTCATTTTTATTTCAGTATCAATTGGTACCGAAATCGATACTTTTGACAACAATACAAACCTACATTTAAAAAATTTGGACACTACGAATGTATGAAAACTTGGGCCGATATTTTAGAATGTAATTTATTACACCTCCATGGGATATGAATATTGCATATATGCTGTATATATAGTGTGTAGTCCAGATAGATATCTGAATTACATAACTATGGACTATCAATCTAACTAAGCTTCTCTGCACCTACATTACGTACAGTGCAAAGGCCACAGGTAGAAACACAGTGATAATTTATATACTATTTGGCCTGTGATGCTGGTGCAGCTCTGGGCAACAACACAGCTCAAACATAAAAAAGCATGTGCCAGATAAAGACTTGGAGGAAAGAACCCTCATGAAACAGCATTGAAAGCCCTCGCATCAATCTAGAAACCATATGGATGCCTGAAGCTATACTATACGCAGCTGCTCTGCATATTGCTTTGGAATTCATAACACTGGGAAGAAGAAATATAAAGTGCTGATTTCTAGAAAGCATTGTGACGGGCTGATCAAAGTCTGAGAAGCAAACTTCCAAAAGGGATGTTAACAAGAAAAAGACTTCAAACAACTGCATGGTCAGAAAGTCTTGAAATGACAAAAACACATCCAAATGGGTATAGAGCATTTGAACTGATACAAAAACAGATGTTTACAGTTGTATACTTTAATAACGTTAAGACTTTGAATAAATAATTATGACTTAACTCGTAATAAAGCAATTAATTGTCAAGAAAGAAATAACATTTATATTTATAGAAATTAATGAAGAGTTCAGCTGCAAAAGTGCCATCTGAAATATTCTTCTAAAATCTGTTTTCTCAGGTTAGAGGGTGTGTATGTTAGTCATTTTAATTTTATTGTGATGATTAGGTTATTTTCGTCCCCTTTAAAATGAAATAACTCAACATAAAAATAGAAGACTGAGAAAAACCGCTAACACTTTATGCTTTTTCTGCATAGTGTATACTTTTGATGGTCCTTATAACACATTTTGTTAACTTAATGTTGCATTACAGCTACATGCCAATTATTTCTCATTAGAGTATAGGTAGACTGTCTGCTTAATATCTGTTGATTTGCTCCTTCAACAGACATTTAACTGACTATAAGAAACTTTGCAAGTACATGTCAACTTACACTAACCCTAACCCCAACCTAACAGTCTACTTATAATATATTGTGAATTAGTTGGCATGTAGATGCAATGTAACTTAAATTCAACAAAATGCGTTAAAGGGACCATGAAAAAAAATCAAGTGACACTGAAAAATCCCATTTTAGAAGAAAATTTCTAGATTTCCTTGCTGAGAAAAACAGATTAAAGCTGTTGGCTGACTAAGCTGATTGACCAGCCTGGTTTTTGAGGGGTTTCAGCCATTTCCAGCCTGATCTCAGCTGGTCAGGCTGGAAATTACCAGCTAAAACCAGCTAGACCAGCCTGGTGTAAGCTGGACATAGCTGGTTTTGGCTGGGCTCCCACACACACACACACACACACACACACACACACACACACACACACACACACACACACACACACAGGTATTTATATGCACGTTCAGATGCAAAAATTCAAATAATTAACATTAATTTCGTTATTTCTTAAACTATAATATGGATTAATTTAAAATAATTACTAATTACTAGTAATTTAAACTGTTCATATATATATGTTCATATATATTCATTGATATTGCTATGTGCTCATAAGTAATAATTACATCGCATGATATGCAATGTTAGGTCTAGATTATAGTTGACCAGCGGCTACAGAACTGCATTTAATTACAGTGTTTATATAGAATTCATATGATTTATGCAAAAAAATGTACTTTATTTGTCTTGTTTCTAGTCCGAATATCTACATTTCACAGCAATACCAAGATTACTTACCCCACTGGCATATAATTCTACTTGCTTTAAAGGAAAAACTCCTAATTTTGCCTCATTTCTTATGAAGTTAAAAACACATTTTTTACTTGATCTAAGAATTTTTTGATATTTGGACAAGAAATGAGGCAAAGTAAGATAAGCATTTTTCCCATTGTCATAATTCAATTTCTGTACCTGAATACTGTCAGACTGCTTTTCAAAGTATTTTAGAAAACGGTGTTCATATCGCAGAAAAATATCGCAATATCATATTTTTCCAATACAATGCAGCACTAACATACATATGCAAATATAAACAAACAATATAATAATAAATTAACAAATATTACAAGATGATTCAACTTAATCTTATGTATTTATTTATGTTTTTGCATTACTGTGATTTGCACTGTAGATCCGCCTGACGATGAGGACCGTCAGTCATCTACTATGTATATGATTTATATATATATATATATATATATATATATATATATATATATATATATATATATATATATATATATATATATATATATATATATATACACACACACACACACATACATTTATTTATTTATTTATTTATGTTTAAATATTGTTTAGGGTCATTTCTATTGGAACTGTGAAGCCAATGCGAAATTTCGTTCTGTGTGTACATGTGAATGACAATAAAGTACTTGACTAATTTCAGCTCTGCATACTGGGAACACTTGTTCATGTTTATCTGTGTTGTTGTTGTTGTTGTTGTTAAGACTGATCTCTATAATTAACATTCAGTTTTCAAAATGAGCCATTAACAGAATGACACCATAACAGAAATTTAGAAGACACGTCCTTCCAGATTAGTGGCCAACCAGTATGCTTAATTATAAACTGTGCTGTAATTCTTAAATACCTGACCACAAACTCTACTTTTGTAGGCATGACTGGTAACGAAAACAAATTAAGATGACTTGATCCACAGCCCAACAGCAGCAAAGGCGTGGGCACAGATCAGTGAAGGATCTTTGACCAACCCTAATGAGCTTTGAACTCACAACCTTTCAGTGAGCAGCTCTTAAACCGCGCACACTAGTAGACAAAACCACCAAAACATGGACTGAACAGATCATAGAAGAGCAAGCTCACCGCGTCATCATGGTGCTGGCAAAAGTCCATCCTCTCCTGGAAAACATTGAGCATGGAGAAGCTGTTGTGGAAGGACTGGGAGATGGAGACCGGGGTGTTGGAGTTGTTGGTGCGGTTGGCCAGGTGTAGGCTCTCCAGCAGGCCCTCGATGAAGTGGTCTTTGGTGAGTCGGACCCTCTGGTGGGCCCTGACGCAGTTGTCGCACAGGTACTCCTGGCAGTCCAGGCAGTGGGAGGTAGCGGGGTTGCCCTCGTCACAAGAGCTGCACTGGGGGTCCGAGAGGTGCTGGGGTCGCAGAAGACCACCGTGATGGACCACCGCAGAAGACCGCCCGTTCTTACCCTGCTCTTCAGCGGACACCACCACGTCCAGCAGGTTGCTGAAGAGAAAGTTGGAGGAGGGCAGCGCGTCCACGCCCGACTCCGATAGAGACACCTTTTGGTCGCATGTGGGGCATCTGAGCTTCAGGGGGTCGCCGGGGCTCCGCTGGCCCTCCAGGCACTGCCTGCAGAAGGCGTGCAGACAGGGCAGGACGTGCAGTCTCCTGGTGGATGAGGTAGATGAGGAGTTGGAGGTCTGGGAGGACGAGGAGGAGGTAGATGAGTTGGAGGAGATCGGAGCAGAGCAGCCGCACAGCTCCTTGCAGAGCGGACATGTTTGCAGGTCGGAGTCTGGGAAAGACGCCATTTGCGCAGAGGACCACAGAATAACTTCACACATAAAGATGCGTTAAGACACACGAAGGCTTTTCCCGAAATGGTTCCCTGATCAATTAATGCAGATTACAGATTTAGCAAGCTGTGCTGTGGTGGGCTACATTCTTGTCAAATACATTCCTGTTGAAGGGTTTCGATGGAGCTGCGCTCTCTGGCTTTTATGTTGTTGTTGTGGTGGTGGTTATCGACACTATTTCGCAGAACAAACTCTATGCGCAACTTTGCGGGTGCACTTCAACCAGTTGGAAACCAAGTGTCATTTTGAGGCCTTATAATCCCTCGGTGTGGGGCATTAACATTGTTGCGAAACATGAAATCCGCTGCGAGGTCCCTGCTCCGATCCTCCCCCACCGCCGCATGACGAGAGGGGCCAACCACGCTGATTCACGGTCACTTTCTTCCGTGCAAAGCGCAAAAACGTCCGTTTTCCATCAACGCGCTGTAGTCTAGCATCTGCGCGTCAGTATTGTCAAAACGCGCTTGCGCAAGCCGCAATTAAATAATTCAAAGTATGTCCCATGTAGCTCGTTAGCACGCAGCGCCCCTCAATATCCTGTTACTGTGATGAGGCTGAAAAGCCCCTTTAACTTCCTTCAGTCCGCTTGCTGTAGTTTGACGAGGGGTATAATAGTCTCAACTGCCCATATTCGTCTCGCGTCTGCAGCGTGAAACCAACGCTCTCCCCGCGCGCCTCTTCAATCCGCCTTCATTTTCATTGGGAATGAATGACGCCGCCGCGGACAACAACTCTACAGCGCGTGACCATCAAGCGAACACGTCCATACTAAAAAAGTCTAGAACGCACTTCCGTCTGAGAGCACTCGAGAGGGGCGGGGCTTGTGTGACAGTGGGGCTGGGCTCGGCTTTGAGTAATAAAACAGCTACACGTTCAGAAAAAGATGATTATTTTTAATAGTGCTCACAGATATTCACTCATCTGGAAAACTGCAGACCCTCTTTTGATCAAATAATTTGTCATGTTAACTGACAAATTCAGTTTTTTAGTCTATTTGAGTCATGTGTCATGTTAACATTTCGTGTGTGTTCCTCTTTGGCTTTAAAAAATAACAAAATTAGTTGTTCTTTAAATGTCTGGTGGCAATTGCCACTAAATTCGGAAGATAATTATAAAAAACAGTATTTTTAAATAAAACAAATTAATTTGTTATGAAGAAAATAAGTTTCTTAATTAAAATAAAACGAAGAAATTGAACATATCTGTAATTTTAATTTATTAATAATGGTGTATTTGCATAATTGAATTTATTTTAGTACCATTACTCTGTAAAATATTTTCTCTTATTGATAAACAAATAATACAAAAATAGATTAGTAAATTTCAACATAAAAATACAGGTGATATAACCTGTAACAGTCTGTCTTTTAGCTATATTGTGTTGCCTATCGGTTTTTGTTTTTTTTTTTAAATGAAAGTAAATCTGTTTTTATTTCAATCCTTTTCCCTTTTTGTTTTTACTCACCTACTGACTCATTTAAATCAATAATTACAGCTAAACAGCTCCTTTGGGAAGAAAAATGAACAAAAATAAATAAATATAAATGAAAAATACGTCATAATTTATTTATTAGTTTCTATCTTCAGTCAAACACAAAAGAAGATATTCAGAAAAATGTTGGATAGTAGGAAAAAATAATGGAAGTCGATGACTACAGGCTTTCAGCATTCTTCAAAATATCTTCTTTTGTGTTCAACAGATTTTTTGGCTAAACTATCCCTTTAATGCTAAACGATATAAACTGTAAGACCGTCTTTCAGCTTCATGATTAATTAATTGTGTTTTTCGACATTTATTTGTAATTATTTAGCAGTTTTTAAAAATAAAAGTGTTCAAGACATTATTTTTGTATCTGTTTTTATTTTAATACTTTTCTCTTTCTGTTTTTACTCACCAACTGACTCATATACATCCTTCATTACAGTTAAACAGCTCCTTTTGGATGAAAAATAAACGAAAATGAATAAATATAAAGGAAAATTCCATCATAATCAAACCTTCATGAGTTTCTTTTTGCAGTCAAACACAAAAGAAGATACTCTGAAAAATGTTGAATAGTAGAAAAATCAATAGAAGTCGATGACTACAGGCTTTCAGCATTCTTCAAAATATTCCTTTTGTGTTCAACAGATTTTTTGGCTAAACTATCCCTTTAATGCTAAACGATATTGACTGTAAGACCGTCTTTCAGCTTCATGGTTAATTCATTATGTTCCCGCCATTTATTTGTAATTGTTTTGCAGGTTTTAAAAATAAAAGTTCAAGACATTATTTTTGTATCTGTTTTTATTTTAATACTTTTCTCTTTCTGCTTTTACTCTCCAACTGACTCATATACATCCATCATTACAGCTAAACAGCTTCTTTTGGATAAAAAATGAATGAAAATGAAAAAATATAAATGAAAAATTTGTAACATTTTACTTATGAATTTCTTACTTCAGTCAAACACAAAAGAAGATACTCTGAAAAATGTTGAATAGTAGGAAAATCAATGAAAGTCGATGGCTACAGGCTTTCAGCATTCTTCAAAATATTCCTTTTGTGTTCAACAGATTTTTTGACTAAACTATCCCTTTAAAGCTAAACGATAATGACTGTAAGACCGTCTTTCAGCTTCATGGTTAATTCATTATGTTCCCGCCATTTATTTGTAATTGTTTTGCAGGTTTGAAAAATAAAAGTACTCAAGACATTATTTTTGTATCTGTTTTTATTTTAATACTTTTCTCTTTCTGCTTTTACTCTCCAACTGACTCATATACATCCATCATTACAGCTAAACAGCTCCTTTCGGATAAAAAATGAATGAAAATGAATAAATATAAATGAAAAATTTGTAACATTTTACTTATGAATTTCTTACTTCAGTCAAACACAAAAGAAGATACTCTGAAAAATGTTGAATAGTAGGAAAATCAATGAAAGTCGATGGCTACAGGCTTTCAGCATTCTTCAAAATATCTTATTTTGTGTTCAATAGATTTTTGGGTGAACTATCCCTTTAATGCTAAACGATATAAACTATATAACGGTCTTTCAGCTTCATGTTTAGTTTATTGGGTTTCCTGACATTTATTTATGATTACTATAAATTGTTTTTTTTTTTTCAAAATAAAAGTACTCAACACATTATTTTTGTATCTGTTTTTATTTTAATACTTTTCTCTTTCTGTTTTTACTCACCGACTGACTCATATACATCCATCATTACAGCTAAACAGCTCCTTTTGGATGAAAAATGAACGAAAATGAATAAATATAAAGGAAAATTTCATCATAATCAAACCTTCATGAGTTTCTTTTTGAAGTCAAACACAAAAGAAGATACTCTGAAAAATGTTGAATAGTAGGAAAATCAATGAAAGTCGATGGCTTCAGGCTTTCAGCATTCTTCAAAATATCTTATTTTGTGTTTAACAGATTTTTGGGCGAACTATCTCTTATTATATCCCTTATATTAATGCTAAACGATATAAAGCGTATAACGGTCTGTCAGCTTCATGTTTAGTTTATTGTGTTTCCTGACATTTATTTGTGATTACTTAAAAAAAAAATCTAAATAAAAGTACTCAACACATTATTTTTGTATCTGTTTTTATTTTAATACTTTTCTCTTTCTGCTTTTACTCTCCAACTGACTCATATACATCCTTCATTACAGCTAAACAGCTCCTTTCGGATGAAAAATTTATGAAAACGAATAAATATAAATGAAAAATATCGTAATATTTACTTATACTTAAAATACGTCATTATCAACCCTTCATGAGTTTCTTTATTCAGTCAAACACAAAAGAAGATACTCTGAAAAATGTTGTATAGTAGGAAAATCAATGAGGGTCAATGACTACAGGCTTTCAGCATTCTTCAAAATATCTTCTTTTGTGTTCAACAGATTTTGGGGTGAACTATCCCTTTAATTCTAAACAATATTGACTGTAATGCTATTTAAAAGCAACAGAATCCTAGTTTGGTGTCAATGAAAGGATGATTGAGCGTTATTGATGAGGCACAACAAAAAGAAAAAAATCCCCTTTGTTCTATCATTACTTCTCATTAATTCTCCAACCCATCATCTCGCTCCCCAGTAGGCTACATGCTAATTTCCCTCCCACACCTGAACCTATGAAATCAATCTCAACCTTTTTTGTAATCGATGCTCCCCCTCCTGAGGGCCCCTCCTGTAATAGATAGCTACCACATGTAGGACTGGCTTTTGTGTGCATTTATGGGCACTTATAGAGCGGGGTTGCTGGGGTGGCTCTTGTGACAAGGGGAGGAAGCTTCTCGGTGGGGCTTAGGCTCCAGATGCGGGGCTGCCCAATAAAGCAGTGGGATGCCAGGCTGAAAGACAGGGCTTTCGGAGAGACCCTTTGACCCCATTATTATGGCTGGGATTAGGGCTAGTGGAGGCTGCGGAGCTCCGGCCATCCCAAGGACATTCCATTGATCTGCATGAGGAAAAGGCCGGAACGGGGGTTGGGTTGGGGTGGGGTGAGGGCAGAGGCTCAGCGAAAACTAAGCAAAGCAAGGAAGGGTCATGTCAAATGGTGGAAATGACCACAGGCCATGTGGTCAGGGGGTGTTATGAGTACGTGCGTGTGTGGAGCTGGGCTCGGATTGGAGCGCTGATTCAGGCTCAGGAAATAGCCGCTCCTTTTAACTGTCACTCATAATTAACATGGGATGAATGGTTTTTATTAACATCCCATATCTCTGCGGTAAAAAATAATAATAAAATAAACTAGCAAATATAATTTTATTCATTATTTCACTTTCTGTGCATATATATATATATATATATATATATATATATATATATATTTATATATACACACACACACACACACAGTTGAAGTCAGCATTATTAGCCCCTCTTTAAATGTCTTTCTTTTTTAAATAATTCCCAAATAATGTTTAACAGAGCAAAGATATTTTCACAGTATGTCTGATAATATCTTTTCTTCTGGAGAAAGTCTTATTTGTTTTATTTTGGTTAGAATAAAAGCAGTAACCTGTGTAGTTAACCTAATTAAACTAGTTAAGGCTTTAAATGTCACTTTAAACTGTATAGAAGTGTCTATATATCTAGTAAAATATTATTTACTGTCATCATGGCAAAGATAAAATAAATCAGTTAATAAAAATGAGTTATTAAAACTATTATGTTTAGAAATGTGTTGAAAAAATCTTTTCTCCGTTAAACAGAAGTTGTATATATATACAGTTGAAGTCAAAATTATTAGCCAATGTTTCACAATTGCGGTTTAATGGAGAAATTTTTTTAACACATTTTTAAACGTAATACATTTGATAACAAAATTTGACTAATTTAAACTAATTTATTTAGTCTTTATTTAGTTTAGTTATTTTGCAATATGCTAGTGTATATATATATATATATATATATATATATATATATATATATATATATATATATATATATATATATATATATATATATATATATATATATATATATATATATATAGTGCTCCGCATAGAGTACAGCCCATTTCGAAAAATAAATGAATATAGGCAATGTATTTTGGTGCATTTAAACAAAACAGATTTATTAAACAGATATATTTATTAAAACAAAATTTTAGTCACACACATATTTAGAAATTGAAAGACAATACAATTAAATTCAAGCTAAATATTGCAAACAAAATTACAATCTACAAAATGTCAACTAAATGTTTCCAATTTTTTCGTTATCGAAAGTTATAGTATACAAGTTACAGTAAGTCCAGATTTGGCTTCAGTACTGACTTATGTAATGTATATGCACAAATATAATATTGTTTAGCTTCCTGTTAAAAATATGAAGAGAGATAATGAAATAATGAAAGAGAGATTTGTGAGGGGTGTACTTATATATGCTGAGCACTATCTATCTATCTATCTATCTATCTATCTATCTATCTATCTATCTATCTATCTATCTATCTATCTATCTATCTATCTATCTATCTATCTATCTATCTATCTAGATAGATAGATAGATAGATAGATAGATAGATAGATAGATAGATAGATAGATAGATAGATAGATAGATAGATAGATATTCATTGAGAGCTAATAAATGCATAAATATAAATGTGATCTTAAAATTGTTAAAAAAAACCCTGCTTTTATTTTATCAAAAATACACCTCATACTTCAGCCTCCACATCAAAGTCCCTGAAAGCAAAAAAGGTCAAGGTGCTCCAGGATTGGCCAGCCCAGTCACCAGATATGAACATTATTGAGCATGCCCGGGGTAACATGAAGGAGGAGGCATTGAAGATGAATCCAAAGAATCTTGATGAACTCTGGGAGTCCTGCAAGAACGCTTTCTTTGCCAGATGACTTTATTAATAAGTTATTTGAGTCATTGCAGAGATGTATGGATGCAGTCCTCCAAGGTCATGGAGTCATACACAATATTCATTCTTTTTCCACTGCACCATGACTTTATATTCTATACTGTTCATCATTTCTGTTAACTGACAAGACTTTTGTCAAAATAAAGTCAGACCTTTCTGTCCTAATTAAATAATTAATAAGACATGGTCATATTTTATTTTGGTAAAACAAGCGTAATCTTCTAGAGGCCTTTGCCTTTCATAAAAGCCACTTCTAATACCAAATGATCTACTAAAGTCGAGTTATTTTTTGTTTGACTGTTTACCACTATTTATTAATCCCAGTAATTTCCCCATAGGCAAATAAAACATTCGCAGAAATACTGTAAGCTTACTTCTACATTGTAAAAAAAGGCGAACATAGGCCACACACTCCTAGAAATAAACAATACTGTACCACAAAATACATTTTTAACGCACAATTGAAAATAAATAGTAATCATGGCTCATGGATTCTAAATGTTTCCTTAAAATTAGTTTTTTTTTGTTTTTAAGTGGCATGTAGGCCAATGAAAATGAACGCGATTGTACATTTTTGATTGGTTTAATGCACTTAAGACTCCACAACGCAATTGGTCGATTTGCTAGCAGCGGGGGTTTCCTACAGGCCTGTCTTAATCACTGGATTACATTTAGATCCACTTAGCTAACAAAGAGTCTTGCACTGTTGTCCTGGCTGATAATTAGCCTTTTGTTAATGTCTCCAAAGATAGCTTTCACTTTCAAATGAAGTACGCGGTGCTGTTTGTCCGTATTCATGATTCATTCACATAATTCCCCCTGCTGCCTCAAAATAGTTTAGGAAAAGAACTATGTGCATTAACTCTAAAAATGAAGTTGAGTCAACTTAACCATTTCAGAAATATATGTCAGTTGATTGTTGGTCCTGCTAAATAACCAAAAATTCTAGGAAAAAATTAAATGACAACAAAGTAATGGACAGCTCATTGTATCATCATTTTTTTACGTTTATATTTAGACATTTGGCAGACGATTTTATCCAAAGCGACTTACAATTGAGGAGGCATTCAGTGATTCAACAATAAGAGAGAAGTGCTAATTATATGAAGGAACAGTTAGTGCTTCGAGAATTTAGTGCTAGAGTTAGGGGGTGGGGATGTATTTTTTAATAGAAAGAAGAGCGTTTCTACAGGTGGTTTGTCAAGGCGTAATAGCTGAAGGCGGATTCACCCTGCTTTGACTGAACTCTGTTAAATATAATTTACTTGACCCTAATGATCAGAGTGATCAGAGTTAGGTTTGTATTCAGTGAGCATATCTGTAATGTATTGAGCTCCTAGGCCATTTAGTGATTTATAGACAAGTAATAATACTTTCAAATCTATACTGAATGTAACTGGGAGCCAGTGTAAAGACCTGAGGACAGGTGCGATGTGCTCTGATTTTCAGAGTTCTGGATGAGCTGCAACTGTCTGACTGTCTTTTTAGGAAGGCCAGCGACGAGGTCGTTACAGTAATCCACCCTGCTGCTGATAAAAGCATGAACAAGTTTCTCTTAGTCTTCACTGGAAACAAATCATCTAATTCTTGCTCTGTTTTTGAGATGATAGTATGCTAACAGCTTTGACATGACTATTGAAACTCAAATCTGACTCCAGAGTCACACCAAGACTCTTGACCTTATTTTTTGTTGTTTGACCCTTAGAGCCAAGGTACGCATTCACCTTGAGAACCTCATCTCTGTTACCAAATGCAATGACTTCAGTTTTCTCTTTGTTTAACTGAAGAAAGTTTTGGCACATCCAATTGTTAATTTCATCAATGCATTGGCAGAGGGTGTCAATAGGGCTGTAGTCATTCGGCAGTAAGGCTAAGTAGATCTGAGTGTTATCAGCATAGCTGTGGTAGGAGATTTGGGTCATCATTATGTGGCTCAGAGGGAGCATATAAAGGTTGAACAGGAGAGGTGCCGGAATCGAGCCTTGTGGGACTCCACATGTCATGGGTGTCCACCTCGACCTATGGTTACTTACGCTGCCATAACAACCTCTCCCTTCAAGGTAAGATCTAAACCTTTTGATGACCATCCCAGACAGTCCAACCCAGTTTTCCAGCGTATCCAGAATTATGATGTGATTTACAGTGTCAAATGCAGCACTGAGATCAAGTAATACCAGCACGGTTAGTTCGCCTAAATCTGTATTTAGGCGAATATCATTGATTATCTTTATAAGAGCGCTCTCTGTACTGTGATGTGCTCTGAAACCAGATTGAAAATTGTCTAAACATCCCGTAGAGCTTAAGAACTTGTTAACTTGGTTAAAAACTACTTTTTTAATGATTTTGCCAATGCAAGGGAGATTTGCAATCAGCCTGTAGTTGCTCAATAGGGTGATATTTAGGTTGCGCTTCTTTAAGAGGGGTTTAACAACTGCAGTTTTAAGTGAGTTTAGAAAATCCAAGAGAGAAGTGAAGCATTTACTACTTACAGAAGATCCATTTCCAGACAGTTAAACACCGTTTTGAAAAATGATGTGGGGAGTTAAAGTGTCAGTAAGATTTTCTCCACAGGTGGTTTCTCAAGCTCACTCACCTGTGTGAGGCATCACCTTAAGATGCGAAATGCACAAATAAATGAAGCTATTCACGTGTGAACATTTTGCGTTTACCCGCTTCATTTGCGCATCAAATTCGCTTCACAATAGACGTGGATTTGCATCATGGCAGGGCTTCTCTCTGCCCTGTGACTCTAGCTTCATTGCTAAATGGCTAAAATGGATTTTATCGAGAGAGTAGCTGTGCTTTATGTGCTTTAGGAATGTTGAAAAACAGGGTAGATTTGTCCGGCGCCGAGTCCACTAGATCTTTTCAGATGTGTACCCAGCTCTGTGAGTTCATCAACTCCTCCAGAGACTATACCTGGATGATAGAGGCTTTCAGCGGTGCTTCCAGTTTGATGAGCTGTTGTCCAGTGTCGGTAGGATTTCCCTTTGGGATATCAACAACAGGCACAACGTCATAATCATGTCCCTACAAGAGCAAGCTCCTGATTGGTTAACGCGGCGCGAATGTCTGCCGAAGTTCAGATTTTCCAAATCGAGCGATTTGCACATTAAGCACGTCAAACGCCCAAAACGCTCAACTCGTGCAGTGTCATTTGCGCCACCTCATTCACACGAATCGCTCTGCAGGATGCCTATTCACATCTTTGCATTGACTTAACATGTAAATCACCTGCGCTTGCAGCTTCATCTGCATCTGGTGTGAACACACCATCAGAATTGCATAATGATTTGAGGTTGTTGTGTGGTGTGGTGTGGTGGAAGGTAATAATTTTTAAATGATTAAAAATCAAATGAATGTTGATTAATGTCTTTAAAACTGAATGTTGTTGTGTAATCAGAATCAGAAAGAGCTTTATTGCCAGGTATGTTCACACATACGAGGAATTTGTTTTGGTGACAGAGCTTCTACAGTGCAACAGGATTACAGAGACAGGACAAAAAACAGATAATAAATATATTTTTTAAAAAATAGAAGTAGTGAGTGCAAATATACAGATTGACAAGTGTATGTACATGTTTATTACTTTATACAACGTTATATGTGCAGCTGTTATGTGCAAATTGGCATGTAAAGAGTGTTGTTAAATAAGTGTATATGTGTATAAAAGTGTATAGCAAGTAGTGATGTTGGTTTCGCAATTATTATCATCAAGTGTTCATGAGATGGATTGCCTGAGGGAAGAAACTGTTTCTGTGTCGGGCTGTTCTGGTGCGCAGTGCTCTGTAGCGTCCACCAGAAGGTAAAAGTTCAAAGAGGCAGTGTGCTGGGTGTGAGGGGTCCAGAGTGATTTTGGCAGCCCTTCTGCTCACTCTGGATAAGTACAGTTCTTGGGGAGTAGGAAGGGTTGTACCAGTGATTCGCTCAGCAGTCCGAACTATTCAACGTAGTCTTTGGAGGTCATATTTAGTAGCTGAGCTAAACCAGACAGTTATTGATGTGCAGATGACTGATTTAATGATGGAGGTGTAGAACTTTTCAGCGTTTCAGCAGCTCCTTTGGGAGGTTAAACTTCGTCAGCTGACGAAGAAAGTACAGCCTCTGTTGAGCTTTTTTGACAATGGAGTCAATGTGAGTGTCCCACTTCAGGTCCTGAGAGATGGTGGTGCCCAGGAACCTGAATGACTCCACTGCTGCCACAATGCTGTCCATGATGCTCAGTGGGGGGACAGCAGGGGGGTTTCTCCTGAAGTCCACTATCATCTCCACTGTTTTGAGCGTGTTGAGCGTTAAGTAATGTACTTAACGAAGAGTTATACTATGATGATTGTTGTTAATAAAGTGATTGTAAAATGCACTAGATGTAAGGATGCAATATTCTGACTGAAATGGCCCCTTTGGTCTTGATCTTGACAGAAAGCTTCAGTCTCTTTGGAACAGCTAACTGTCTCCATGTGATCAAATTAAATTAAGTGAATTCATTTAGGATTTGTCTGATAATAAGCAAACTGCCACCAGGTGCCAAATTAATAACAATAACTGTGAGGTTTTCAAAGGTGTTCAGTAAAACTGCCCCCTTTCTCTTATTAGGCCACATTGAATGGGTTTCTAATGTGCGCGGGTGTTTTGTGAGAAGCTAAAAAAAAGCGCGATATGTCAGTCGTGTCATTTTTCATTCATCAATTCTCCAAAGTGAAAGCAGAAGCTGAATTTCCATTGAGGTGACAGCAGTGTTTGTGTTGTCATGATGACTACAGAGACTTAAGGGTGCTTTCACACCTAAACTTTTGTTTCGGAACCTGTTTCGTTTGCCCAGTTAGCACGGTTCGTTTGGCATATGTATAACCAGCAATCGCTCTCGGATCCGCGCCAAATCAATCAGTCCGAGATTGCCTGAATGAGGTGGTCTCGACTCGATTAAAACGAACTCTGGAGCGGATCGATTGTAGTGAGAAAGCGATAGCCTACGATGCGAGCCCGGCTATGTCACAGTGTTTTATGGATATGTATGAAAGAATTATGAGTAGGACAGGAGGTCATTCCAGACATCCCAAGTCTCCTGCATGTTGCCTACAAATGAGTGATAATCTCCTGGAAAACACACGTCTCTCTCTCGGTCCTCAAATACGTAGCGCACCCTACTCACCCCTCCCCACCGCATCCCTCCTCGCTCTTCAGACACGTTGCGCGCACCTTGTCAAACACCAGCAATACCCCCCTCCCCTCGCTTATATTGTCTTATTGCTCATCGGCATAACTTAAATAAGGAAGCATGTGAGGAGAGTTTACTCACACATGACTTGTTTGAGCTATTTTGGTCCATTTAGAAACTTTGCCGTGTGAAAGCGAACCGCACCAAGAACAAAGAGCAAAAATTTAACAATTTTAATCTCTGTTTTGGAACAAATGAATCGATTCACAGGTGTGAAAGCACCCTTAAAGATTGAGGACAGACTAGTGGTTGCTCTTTTAAGTTATCCAAAGCTGTATGACTTCACAAATTATGATTATCACAATATTATTGACTATTACAATTTTAACAATATCAACAATATTCAAAAAACAAATAGCTGATTGCCTAGCGACATAAAAAGAGCAGCACACTCCTTTTTTTTTTCTTGTCAACAGCTACAACAAAACAGACAGTGAGTGCAGTGCGCCTCGTATACTCAGACCTGAAAAGCATGCTTGGTGTGATCAGCCCCTTGGGTGGATTTAAATAGGACTATGCAGTGACTTATTAAAGGAATAATTCACCCAGAAATGCAAAAAATGGAAATGATCTCATAATGAAATCCCCCTCAAGCCAGTTGGGGTAGTTTTAAATGTTATCCATATTAGCCTGCTGTAAGATGGCGTGCCTTTTTGGAAGCTTAAAAACATCAAAAGTACATCATAAAAATAACCCATATGCCGCCAGGGTGTTAACGCATGTCTTATGAAGTAAATCGATGTGTTTTTGTAAGAAACGCATTTCTAATTTCTAAATTCTAAACTAAAATCTCTGCCAAATCAATTCTGGCTGCAATGGGAGTTCTCAACAACTTCATGGCTGACCTCTGACTCAACCAACACGATCACACAGCAATTCGTAACTTTTTTGATTTAGTGGCTAATTCGTATGAATTTGTAAAATCTAATTCGTACAATTTAGTACGATTTGCTCATCCCCCAATGACGGTTGAGTTTAGGGGTGGGGTTGGGTGCCATGCCAAAACCATACATTTCCGTACGAATTCGTCACTAAACTGAGAAAATGTAAAATACTTAAGTTTCCTCGTGAGATCAGGCTGGACTCAATGTATCATGAGGCATGATGTAAGGCACATTTATAGTGGAAGAGTAGATGAATGAGGATAACTAAACTCTGATAACAACATGCTAAAAACAACAACAACAACAACGTTCTAAACAGAAACACTTAACCATGTTAAAGGACAACATAAAACAACAACAACAGCAATTTTAAATAGACTCATTTACATCTTCCCTAGTGTGGAAAAGTTGAGTATGAACATTTTGGAATTAGGCAATAAGATTCTGACGGTATGATAACCTTGGATAAAAATATTAAGTTTTCACGTTATTGTGATCACTGCTCTAAAATATATTCTTTTTACATGTCTGGATATAAAACAGCACACTTTTTCCCCTTTGAAAACAGTATAATTTATTTTTTGAAACATTTAAAATACTTTGAATTAGTAAGCATGTGAGGCTAAATAATGAAAATGAATCATCTTTTCTTCTGGAGATACTGTTATCCTTAAAAACAAAACCAAGTACACATACATTAGGAACGATATTACAGAAAATTTTGGCGGTTTTAAAACCTTGTCTTTCCAAACAGCGGAATACCTTGAAAATGGTTATCTTCCCACGCCTATTTGGTATCCATTCAGCTGATCTCAGTCTGTCGGGTGCACATTTAGCTTAGCTTAGCATAAATCATTGAATCGGATTAGACCATTAGCATCTGGCTTTAAAATGAGTTAAGTTTTGATCATTTTCTCATTTAAAACTTGGATCCTCCGTAGTTACATCATGAGACCAACAATATTAATATTAAGACCAACAATAATCAAGGAACTTTCCTGCAAGCGTGGTACAGCAAAGTTCTTTGAGGAGCAATGGTATTACATTACATATTACGCAGTATAATTTGATGTATTCAACCAACCAACCCTTTTCCATTCAGATTACAATAATTAATAGTCCATATAAACCATACATAAAACATACTCTATGAATAAAACATTTATAATACATGTTTTTGGCAGGGGGTGTGTATTATTTATGTTTAACTACTAAATAAAATGGCTAATCATTCTTGCCCACAGGGATGTGACTCAGTCTCAGTCTCTGTAAGTAAATCTGTCTAACACAGACATGAACAGACTCAACAGTTAAATGTTTGAAAGAGATGATTCATGTTCAGTCATTCTGGGTTGAGATAATTGTCAAAAATGTGAGGGGTCTGTCTGAGCCTTCTGACATGACAAGTGTGCAATAAATTTCAGTGAAAAACCTCTTAAAGGGACAGCTCACCCAAAATGGAAAATTCTGTCATCATCTACTCTCCCTCACTTGTTCCAAACCTGTTTGTGTATGAACACAAACCAAGACTTTTTTGGCAGCACAGGCTCATTATTGATACGTACACCTGCATGCATTTCTGGAGAGCACCAAATATGTCCCAGGAGGTACTTTTTTTGGCAGTTTTTGTTTTCGCGAATCCACCAAAGGGCGCTTTCTCAGATTTCAAATTTCTCTCACAAGTGACATTCGCGCCTGCTCGTCTCGCGTAATCCACCAGAGGCTGCTGACGACTGATTGATCGACTGATGTCCCAACTCACCCCCTTTCCTAAACCGAACCAATACAGACCACCTAGTTTTTCACAATTTTTTTGTGATTTCTTTTTTGATTTTGTGGCGATAATTCCCAGAAATTAGCGGACAATTTTATGATAAAAAAACAAATATGTATATATTTTTGAAGTCAGAATTATTAGCCCCCCTGAATTATTAGACCACTGTTTAATTGTTCGATTAAAGTAATATTATTGACTAATATAAAAATGTTCATCTGATTTATGTACAAGGCAGTTTGTACAGTAATATTTTCTGTCTTTTAGTAGATATATTATATGAGAGACTTGCTTTGTTTACCAAATAATGTAAATCTAATTGGATTTGCATTTTAAACATTAAATACAAGTTAAAAATATATAACTTTTATTTCACTTATTAAGGTTTTAGTTATGATACTCCCAAAATAAATCAGCAGAAATCCGCAGATTTTTACCAAAATTCTCAGCAGAAATTGCAAAAAAACATCCACAGATTCTGTCTGGCCCTACTAATAACTGATTTATTTTATCTTTACCATGATGACAGTAAATAATATTTGACTAGATTTTTTCAAGACACTTCTTTACAGCTTAAAGTGACATTTAAAGGCTTAACTAGTTTAATTAGGTTAACTAGGCTGGTGAGGGTAATTAGGCAAGTTATTGTATAACGATGATTTGCTCTGTAGGCTATCGGAAAAAATATAGCTTAAAGGGGCTAATAATTTTGACCTTAAAAAAATTAAAAACTTCTTTTATTCTAGCCGAAATAAAACAAACAAGACTTTCACCAGAGGAAACAATATTATCAGACATACTGTAAAAAAAATGTCCTTGCTCTGTTAAACATCATTTGGGAAATATTTTATAAAAAAATTTAAAAAAATCCAAAGGGGGGCTAATAATTCTGACTTCAACTCTATAAATGTAAAAAGTATATGTATTTACTATATTTACGTTAGGTGTGCAATTTGAAACAATGACACAAATGATGAGTAACGCTTCTTTATTTTGGTCTCTTGTCAAGACAAGATCTGAAACGATAGTGATTAAGCCAAAGAAAGGTGGTATAACTCTTATTTTTATCTACGATCTTACTTTTTTCTCTGATTTTACTCCCCGGAGCATCTGGCATCGTCACACATAGGACATGCGTTAGGGCTTCCCCTACTGTAATACACCAAAAACGCGGATTGCCGTAAATCTCGTCAATGGTAGAGAAGCGTTTTCTCTTGTCAACGGCAGAAAAAGAGTTAAATGAAACATTTATCGATTTTACGCACACCATAATACCAGCCATACATGTAAAGCACAATGTCCTTCAATTCGGTCACGTCCAGCGGCCGTAATCCTTGATCTCATCTCATTTTCAGCAGTCTGTTCCATTGCTCTGTTTGTTCAAACTTTCTTTTGCAGTCTGAAGCACGTCGAACGCACAAAAACACCCAATCCATGCCACAAGAGGTCTGTATCTTATCTTTGCTATGACTATGCTATCACATGTAAATCACTTGCGCTTCATCTGCGTCTGCTTACTGCACAAGCTGAAAACTCCCCCACCCCCAATACCATGTAATGTAATCTATTGTGAGGGCGCAGCAGGTGAGACGTCATTTTTCGAGAGACACTCAAATACATCACGTGCGCCGTGTATGCAACGTCTTTACGTCATATAAAACAATTAATTGCAAACTGAAATAAATATAATTTGATTATATGGTTTGGAATTGGTTTTATGAGGTTATTTAAATTTTTTTATGATTATTTTGTGTTTAATTAAGAATTTTGCAGGATCGCAAAAATTTGTGACTTTTTTTTGACGCTTCATCGGACTCGAACCATGTTGTCATGGTCAACTCCTCTCTGCGTCTCAAATCCGCCAACGTATGCGGCGAACCACTGGGCAAACTGGTAACAGCGGAAAAGCTGCCCACATGGACAGCTGGTACTGCGAAAAGAAACAGAAGCCGTTGGTGGCTTCATACCACTACGTACACTGTAAAAAATAAATCAGTAAAATTTACGGTAAAAAAAAACGGCAGCTGTAGTTGCCAGTATTTTACCGTTAAAAATACGGTACAAACCGTAAAAGTAATTTCTCATTTTTACAGTAAACGACCGTGTTTCATTCATTTATAGATGTAATATGTCTATATTTTGAGTTACCAAAATCTACATATTTGCCGTAAATATTAAGGAAACATACTCTTAAACAGGTTTCGGATTTTTGCTGTAGTATTTTTAACGTTTTTTTACTGTTGAAATCACGGCCATTTTTTACAGTGTAGCGTTCGTTTTAAAGACAAATTGCAGCCATAAGTACCTCTGGCTACATAATTTGCGCTTTCCAGAAATGTATACAGGGGTGCGTATTCACAATGAGTTCTTCCTAATAAGGAAATCAATGGTTACGGGTTTTCAGCATTCTTCAAAATATCTTATTTTGTGTTAAAGAAACTCATAAAGGTTTAAAACCATTTGAGGGCGAGTAAGTAATGTGGAAAACTAGTGATGTCCTGTGAGAGACTATTCATTCATTGTCCTTCAGCTTAGTCTCTTTATTCATCAGGGGTTGCCACAGCGGAATGAACCGCCAGCTTATTCAGCATATGTTTTACACAGCGGATGCCCTTCCAGCTGCAACCCAACACTGGGAAACATCCATACACACTCATTCACACACACACACTCATTCACACACACACACACACACACACACACACACACACACACACACACACACACACACACACACACACACACACACACACACACACACGGTCCCCTTAGTTCATCCAATTCATCTATTCCGCATGTCTTTGGACTGTGGGGGAAACCGGAACACCCGGAGTAAACCCACACGAACACGGGGAGAACATGCAAACTCCACACATAAACTGACCCAGCGACCTTCTAGCTGTGAGGCGACAGTGCTAACCACTGAGCCACCATGTCGCTCCTGTGAGAGACTAGTGAAACTTAATTTTACTCTAACAGGGTTCATACATTCTTACTACTAAAATTCCATGACTTTTCCATGATTTTTCCAAGACATTCAAGTCCATTTTCATGACCTAATGTTTCATTCAAAGTCTACATACACGTGATAAAATAAAAACAATGCATGTTCAAATTTATTACAGCATATCGTAAAACACGCAACAATCGATTTAGTTTCAATTTATATAGATGTAAAACTGACTTAGATAATGCTTACACCGCACTAATAATGTGAGAGTGTGTGATTGGCCAAGGACAGAAAGTAAAGACAACTTACCTATATTTAGGCATACAAATATCGGTTCTCCATGACTTTTCCTGGCCTGAATAATGCCATGTCAACATTCCATTTTTCCTTGACCGTATGAACCTTGCTCTAATCAATATGATAAGAAAATGTTCTACAGACATTAGTATATTACACATCTGAATTATAATATTTATTGATGTTAATTACAGTGGATAATTCACAGAATTGTCCAACATTAAACATGCTAAAGCAAACAGGTAGAAAATGACTATGGTGATAATTCAAGCTAGAACCATGGTTTAAACCATGTTTTTACATAGTTCATTATTGATTGTCCGTACAGATGTCCCGTTATGAACTTTTAAAATAATATCGCAGCAAACAACACGGATATACTGTACGTCTCAGGACAGACACCATTACAGCATTCAGGATTGAAAATACACAGAAGAGAACACTTCAGATTTTCAGTGAATGTTTTTGACTTATTTCTGTAGATGCGCAGAATAAATTATTTTGACTGTGCATTTTAGATTTTGGCAGTGTTTCCGTTAGAAATGCGTTTATCTTTTGAGAGTTAGGGTGTACTCAGACTAGGCTATCCGAATCGTGCTCAGGCACGGCTGACCCCCTTTTCCTGGTTCGTTTGACAAGTGTGAGTGCTCTGAATCGGGCCCAGGCGTGGTTCAGTTGACCAGCCCTGTCACATTTTCTGCTTTATCAGGAAAATGAACTTCCGTAATTATCAGCATTTCCAAAAGCTGTTTTTGAAATACTTAAAGCGATAGTTTGCACAAAAAAAAACGGTACTTTCTGTCATCATTTACTCCTCCTTGTTCCAAACCAGTTTGAGTTTCTTACTTCTGTCGAACTCGAAAGAAGCTATTTCGAAAAATGTTGAAAACCGGTAACCATTGACTTTCATAGTATTTGTTCTTCCTACTATTTTAACACGTTTCTGAATATGTGTTCAAAATACATTTCTTTTGAAAAGACAAAGGTTTAAAAGCACTTGAGGATGAGTAGATGGTGACAAATAATTTTTGCGAGATAAAAAAAATCAGAATGATGATTGATAGAAAAAAAGAGGTTTTCTCTGCCAAACATAAACAAATGTAATTGTTACTTTTTAATTCTCACAATTCAGATTTGTCTTCTCAGAACTGCTCATTTACATCAGCCAGAACAGTAAAAAGTCAGAATTGTGAGTGATCTGTCGCATTTTCTTTATTGTTATTCTGCTTTATCTTGAAAACGAACATTAGCATTTCCAAAAGCTGCTTTTGGAATACTTAAAGCGATAGGTTTTCTAAAAAAACGGACATTTCTGTATCATTTACTCATCCTTTACTTGTTCCAATCCAGTTTGAGTGCCTTTCTTCTGTCGAACACAAAATAAGCTATTTTGAAAAATGTTGAAAACCGGTAACCACCAACTTTCATAGTATTTGTTCTTCCTGCTATGAAAGTCAATAGTTATTCATTTTTAACACATATTTCTAAATATGTGTTCAACATATATTCTTTGGAAAAGACATAAAGGTTTGGAAGCACTTGAGGGTGAGTAGATAGTGACTTAATTTTTAATTTGGGGTGAACTAAAAAACTCAAAAGGGATTATGTTAATATTGATGTGTGTGATTAGCTTTTGCAAATTTTCAAAACCTATTCAGTGCTAAGTTACATAACATCACAGTGCCCTACTGCCTGAAAACCGCAACACTTTATGGTAGTACTTTACATCCAAAAGTGCATTTATGATTATGCCTAAACATTAGGCCAGCATCTATTATTTTTAATAGGACTACATGAACCTGGAAGGTAAAGTAATCCGATATAAAGCTCATTGATATGTTTCAGCCTTTCCAGTCCCAGGGAATACACAGATCCCCGTCCTGCATGACTGAATAGAAATGCGACACACACAGATGAAGACCTTGCATTTGAGGAGATCGTTCCTCCATCAGACGCCGGCAGCAGGGGATCATCTGATTGCTGGACACGCTGGGCTCTTTCGACAGGCTGCGCAGACACAAATCCTCCAGACAGCTGGAAATGATGTCTTCTTCCTCCGCCTCCAACCTGTAGAAACAATGCTTTGTGTTTTAACGGAAGCAGACTTTAAAGAGCTGCTATATAAAACAAAAATCTTAAGGAGTCATCATGTCGTTGAAAAGCTAAACACATTTTTTTATAATGCAAAGACATTTAAGTTCCTCCACTGAAAGTTTATTAGCCATAAAAAAAATTCATGAAGCGATGCAAAATTTAATAGACCATTTTAATTTGAGTCTTCTGGTGAAATAAGATCAAGATCAAACCAATGAGGTACATACTTTCTGTGAGATTACAACAAAGAAAATTTCCCACCTTTTTTAAAGTTTATGAAGATTGTATTATGCTTACTATGTATGTGGGACTCTTATTTTGAAAACAAAACAGGCTTTATGCTTTTATTTCATCTGTCTACAGTGTATATTGTGTAATAATAAAAAATCTTAAGGAGTCATCAAGTCGCTCCAAAGCTACACACAGTTTTTGTATAATACAAAAATGTTTTAGTTCCTCCACCAAAAGTCTAGTTGCCTCAAAAACATTCAAAATTTGATCGAATATTGAATCAAACATTTGAATTTGAGCGTTCTAGTGAAATTCAAATCAAGATAAAACCAATGAGGTACATACTTTTCTATTGAGATTACATCAATGATAATTACCATTAAATTTATTTAAGCTTGTGTTATGCTTACTATGTATGAGGGACTCTTATTTTGAAAAATGAGTCAAGCTTTAAGATGGCAGTCATGTGTCTCATCTGTTCACAATGCAATAAGAGGAATAATATCTTTTGTTAGTTTAACGTGTAAATTGTGAAATTTGCCACATATGTTTGTAATGGGGTAACAAACACATGTACACTGCTGAGTAGAAGTGTTTAAAGCACATTTATGCAGATCTTGTTGTAATCTTTCTAGAGTGAAAAAATGGCAATAAACTTTATAAAACTCATCTGTTTATGCAGAGATTGAAATTAATTCTTGTCTGTGTTTTGATTTTAGTTAACTCTATATACATCTCTGCTGGTCACTTTTGTTAGGAATACTTATTATTGAGCCTCTGTTTAATTCACAACTCAGAGGCAAACTACACTCTAAGAAATGCTGGGTTATTTAAACCCATTTATTCATTTATTTTTGGCTTAGTCCCTTTATTAATCCGGGGTCGCCACAGCGGAATGAACTGCCAACTTATTCAACATATGTTTTAAGCATGCCCTTCCAGCAGCAACCCATCACTGGGAAACATCCATACACACTCATTCACACACATTAGCCTACCCAATTCACCTGTACCACATGTCTTTGGACTGTAGGGGAAACCAGAGCAAACACGGGGAGAACATGCAAACTCCACACAGAAATGCCAACTGACCCAGTCGAGGCTCGAACCAGCAATCTTCTTGCTGTGAGGTGAACGTGATAACGTTGATAACTTTACTATGATTATGTTGCATGTGTGTTTTTCGGAGTACACTAGAATGTGTGTGTGTGTGTGTGTGTGTGTGTGTGTGTGTGTGTGTGAGCGTCAGACATTGAGAGAATCTGCTGAATCATCAGAGCTGAGAGCTTATTAATATGCACAACCCTTCCAAATAAGGTCAAAACGATGGTACCGACACAAACCGATTAAGTTAACTTAATTATTGTAGATTGTAGATCTGGGAAAATTTTGTACCCCTTGGTTTCGAGTGTGGTCTTGAAAAATCTTTGTTTCAAGGGCTATCTAGCCTTTCCCCTTACCCCTACGCCTTCAAGCTTAAGATAATTAGGACTGCCCTATCCCTATACATGTGCAAAATGAGGGGTAGGGGTAAGGGGTAGGGCTAAGGGGTAGAATTGAGATTAGGCCTATATGGATTGAACATAAACAATTAAATTGTCCCACAAAAAACTTAAGAATTGTGTTGTTTTAACTAATTTTAAATAAGTAGATTGAACAAACAGCAAAAGTCATTTTTTGAGTGTAAGGCCAAATCATGGATCTTTAAAACCAATTCTGGAGAATTTTTACTGAGCCAAATAACTTCTATGTAGAAATCAGAGAACAATTTAACATACTGTATCAATTGACACTATATGGCACATTTAATATTGTTTTCACAGTCATGGTTAGAGCAAAAAAGCAACATTATTTTATTGTCATAACATTATTATTTCAATACAAGATTATGAAAACTGACAGATGAATCATGCGCAGGGTAAATGGTCAGTTTTAGTGATGGGCGGTCAAACACTAACTTGTCTTTGCTCAGCATGCGTCTGCGTGCCTCATGAGCCTGACTCTGGAGGAAGTTCTGCAGCTGGAGGGTGTCACACATGGTGGGGATGATGAAGTGGCCCATCTCATGCAGGCAGGGGGTGGAGCGGTCACTATGGTAACAGAATAGAATAGGGGAAAAAACAACAATGATTGACAGGACATTAAGCAGCACAATGACTTCTCAGAGAACAGTGAGGAGACGCATCAGTCAGAGATACAACAGAGCCACGGGAATAACATCTTACCATTCATCCGCAATCTGTTCAGTATGATCTCTGCTGATACGTTTTACTAACACTATTCTAACTTGTAGGATTTAAAGCTACAGTGCACAAGTTGTCATGAATGTAACTCTTCGGATCACTTTTAGAGAATGGTCACATCAATAATGAAATCTGTAATGACAACTGCATATTTTATTGACATTATATTATATATACACTTGAAGTCAGAATTAATAGCCTCCCTGTAACCCCCTTATATATTTTATGGTCTGTGATTTGTACGGATCACAACTCATGGATCGGAACACACGTGACCTGTTGATTAATAATTTTTTATTTTTTTTACTAAATTCGTAACGATTGCAGAGAGATCGCCTCTCGAATCACTCAGATCACATCTATAAAAGCATTTAGGCTTTCCTGTAAATTATATTGACAGGTTTCATAAACATTTTTACTACTAAAATGCCTTTTTCAGAAATTTCAAGTAAATTTTCATGACCTAATGTTTTATTTCTATGTATATGTGGTAAATAATAATAAAAGCAAAGCACAGTTAAATGCATTACAGCATATCATCAGATACGCAACAATCTATTTAGTTTATATTTATGGTAACACTTTATAATAACTACACACTATGAATCATTTACTAAGCATTAGCATCTAGTGAATTCATTATTTGTTAAGCATTAACTCTACATTAATAAATGTTAGTAAGCAGTTTATAACTGCAGATACAAATGCTCTATTATTGACTTATAAGCACATTTAAAATGTGCTTAATAATTGTATTTTCATACTTTGTTCATGATTTATTTTTCATTACTAAATTAAGCGTCACATTATTTACAAACCATTTGTATTTAGGAGTAGATGGAGATTAAGATCATTCAGAATGAGTTAGTAAATGATTAATAAACTATTAAAATCAACGTTTATATATCTTATTATTCAGGCATATATTAATAGTTACTATGTATGTTAATAAATGCTTTATTAACTCAACTTCATGCTGTTTTGTGACCTAATCTAAAGTGAAGACTATTTATGCTTTATAAATCCCTTATAAATGACAATTAAAGGCTCAGTATCAAATGAACAATATTCATTGCAATCTTATCTAAAAAGTTAAATTACTCTAAAGTAATTATAGCAGAATAACAGGAGTGTCAAAATACAACATAAAATTGGATAAAACAACAACAATATAATCATTTAACAATATAATAAGATGCAATGTTTAAACTGTGCAGTAATTTTGTTATAATTAGAGTAATTAGATCAGGTTGCAAAAATGTTTTAATTTAAAGTACAGTTTCATTTGTGTCCCTTCAAATGAATAGAAACAAATACTGTTGTTTATTTTTATTTTTCCTGTTCAGAATTTAACTGAGCCTTTAATTGTCATTTATTCGGGATTTATAAAGCATAAATAGCCCTCACTTTAGGTCACAAAACTGGATGAAGTTGAGTTAATAAAGCATTTATTAACATACAAATTTACTATTAATATACGCCTGAATAAAAAGAATTATAAAAGTTAATTTGAATAGTTTATTAATCATTTACTTACTCATTCTGAATAAATCAACCAACTATGTTTAAATAATTGGTGTGTAAATAATGCAATACTTAATTTAGTAATGAAAAATAAATCATTAACAAAGTATGAAAGTAAAATCATTAAGCGCATTATAAATTTGTATATAAAAAGGTTGTAAGTCAAGAACAGAGCATTTGTAGCTGCAGTTATAAACTGTTTACTAACATTTATTAATGTAGAGTTAATGCTTAAATAATGAATTCACTATTTGCTAATGCTTAATAAATGGTTCATAGTGTGTAGTTAAAAGGTGTTACCAAATTTATTTTTATATTTATGTAAAATGCATTTAGGTAATGCTAACACAGCACTAATAATGTGAGAGTAGTCCTGAACAATATATCGTTTGAGCATGATATCACTCAAAATTAGACTGTTTATCAAAGATTAAAAAGTTATTATTTTTATATTTATACAATGGTGACCATGTTATTTTTCGTTTCATTGTATATGATTACTTTTACAGTCCTTAGAAAACCATAAAGCACTGTTTATTTTTCGTGTTGTGTTTATATATGCTTCTATTTTATTATATCTTATGCCTCTAATGCACTGCATAGAAAAATATTAAATTATTCCAGTTTATCTAAATGAATGAAATCTTCCCAAATAGAGCTGTTCAAATCATCTGGTGATTATTATATTCATATCGCTATACAGGGCTTAATTTGTGCCGGAACACGCCGGATCCTCATTTTACCGATCATCCTCCTCAACCGCCCTCCTCCCCAATCCTGTTCACTTTCACTTTCTTCCACGACTCCCTCTTCACTTTCGTCCGCCACTCCCAGTAACCCCCCGCGCTCTTCACTTTCGTCCGCGATTATACATTTTGGTTGTACGATTATCGTCTGAAGAATAATCATGGTTTCAAAGTTATTACATGTAATGTAAATTTAAGCTTTATATTAATTAAGTATTTAAATGAACTGTTGTTATCATCTGCGTTCACACATATATAGTAATTTTAATAATTTGTGATAATTCGTCTAACATATCTTTTGTTTACATTGCACTGAAAGCCACGCACAACTCTCACCGCTACAGGGTGAGATGTTTTCTACGCTGTGCGTCTGGGAAGCGCGAGCGCATCGATCCGCTTGCGCATGCATATTGGTATATTGTAATATTGGAACTTGCGTGCGGAAAAGATGCAATATGTGAATGGCCTGCTGCTATAGTTAATCCAGTGTGCATGTGTATTAGCCTTGGTTTATAAGCTTGGAACTTTAAACTAGCGCACGGGTGGCATAACTTTGTTTAGTTGCAGCAGTTTCGTTCCGTGCAACAGAAACGCGGCGTTAAGAAGCCTTTAAGCTTAAGTATCCAAATGTTTTCGGCGGCTAGTGCCACTCACTCGCTTAATATCAGGTGACTAACGCTCTGCGCAGCCTTCAACTGCAGCTTTTGCGGTATAAAACAGACGCACGTCACTTTATAACTATAGTGACCGTTTTTCGCCGGAAAAAATTGCCGCCAATTGAATAGCCCTGCTCTATGGTTTCGCTACATGTGGAGGGCTTCACATCACCTTCCCGCGTTTGTCGCAAATTACGTGAAGTCACCCGGACAGAGGAGTTTGGCCAGACACACCCGGTCCGAACCAATCAAGGAAAATAAATATATTTATGCTTTTTTTGGAGTGAAACACTTTGGACAACACTTGAACAAAATTTAAGACCTTGCAAAAACAAGATTAAGTCTTTTTAATACCTTTTAAGAGCCTTAATTTTCTCATAATTGATTTATCAACTTTTAATACTTTTTAAGACCCTGCGGACAGCCCGAAAATAAACCTGATTTAAGGTCTATAAAACGGAATTGAAGCTTTTATAATTGTACTGACATGCAGCTGTGGTGATAACGACGGTAAAATCACTGTAATTCATTACAAACATGCACTATTTAAAATTTTTTTTTAAACTTGTTAAACTCATTCTTGATCACATTTGATGATGACTGATGATCACAGAGAGCTGAACAGATCTTTTAATCACGGTTACTTGTCTTGCTGATATGATTATATGTGTTACTATGGAGACATGTTAATACGCAGCTGTCAATCAATTCGGTAGGTGGGGAAACCACACTCCTACGTCACGTTGCAGTGGGCCTCAAAATGGGAGGGATTTGGATCCTATTTTAACGTCAGGAAATGAAAAAAAAGAGAGACTTATTGTGTTTCAATATGACTGTGGACACACTATACCTACATACAGTTCTGTCCAAACAGCTTACAAAAGTTGATTTTCATCATAGGTGCCTTTTAAAGATATTTATGTGCAAAAGCACTGCTAAAGTCTTGTATCAGCACGACTCCTCTGTCCTTTTAGCGGAGAAATCTTGTGCCTTTATGAGCACCCTGCCTTAAATAGTTGAAAGCTGTAAACAAAGTCTTACAAACAAATGGCTGGATTGGAAGTATATGAGTATTTACTTTTCCAAGGTCATCAAGAGGCCCTGCAGGCTGCGGGGGTGCAGGGAGAGACGCTGAGGTGACACCCTTCTGAGAAAGCTGCTGAGGGTATTGTAGTGCTCCTCCAGAGTCAGACCTGGACCCAACCGCTCCATGTGGACCACCTGAATCCCTCCCAACAGGTGACTGATGCGCTCCTTCAGTGCGGCCGACTGCTCAAACAGGCTTCGGTAACTTGGTAATCTTTCAAAGAGCTGAAACAGACACAAATATATTTATTATAATCAGCATATTAGTGATTAGGGGCCAGGGTTACCACTTTCATCTCTCTGAATCTTTATCCAAGACTTGCACCAGTTTTGCACAAATGCACCAGACACTTTATAACAGTCACTCCATATCTCTAAAAAACAAACAAACATCCATTTATGAAGTGTTCTTTACATAGGTGAGTGGGCTTGACAAACCACCTGTAGAAACACTCTTTTATTTCTTTCTTTCTATCTAAAAAAAAAAAAAAAAAAAAAAACACTCCCCCCTGCTTACTCTAGCACTAAACTTTCTGAGCACTAACCGTTCTTCTATATGTATATATACACAGTTGAAGTCAGAATTATTAGCCCTTCTGTATATTTTTTCCCACAATTTCTCTTCAACGGAAATGTTTTTTTCAACAAATTTCTAAACATGATAGTTTTAATAACTAATTTCTAACTACTGATTTATTTTATCTTTGCCATGATGACTGTACATAATATTTGACTAGATATTTTTCCAGAAATTAGTATTCAGCTTAAAGTGTAATTTAAAGGCTTAACTAAGTTAACTAGGCAAGTTATGGTAATTAGGCAAGTTATTCTAAGCAAGTAAACTGCGATTTGTTCTGTAGACAATGAGAAAAATATATATTGCTTAAGGTGGCTAATAATATTGACCTTAAAATGGCTTTTAAAAAATAAAAAAACTGCTTTCATTCTAGTCAAAATAAAACAAATAAAACTTTCTCGAGAAGAAAAAAATATTATAGGAAATACTGTGCAAAACTCATTGCTCTGTCAATTAGATCAATTATTGCTCTGCCAATCATCAATTGGGAAATATTTGAAATAAATTAATGAAATCAATTAAAAAAATAATAATAATAAAATAAAAAATTATTTATATATATATATATATATATATATATATATATATATATATATATATATATATATATATATATATATATATATATATATATATATATATATATATATATATATATTTTTTTTTTTTTTTTTTTTATTAATTGCTTAAATGGACTAATAATGTAGACCCTAAAATCGTATTGAAATGTTTCAAAATGGCTTTTTATTCCAGACAAACTAAAAGAAATAAGACTTTACTAGGAAAAATTAAATATTATAGGGAATACTGGGAAAATTTCCTTGTTCTGTTTAACAACACTTGGGAAATATTTGAAAAAGTATACAAATTTCACAATAAGGCTTATAATTTTGACTTCAACAGTACAATTGAATTATTAGCCCGCCTTTGAATTTCTTTTTCTTTTTTAAATATTTCCCAAATTATGTTTAACAGAGCAAGGAAATTTTCACAGTATGTCTGATAATATTTTTTCGTATTTGTTTTATTTCAGCTAGAATAAAAGCAGTTTTTAATTTTTTATGAACCATTTTAAGGTCAAATTATCAGCCCATTTAATCTATATTTTTTCGACTGTCTACAGAACAAACCATCATTATACAACAACTTGCCTAATTACCCTAAGCTGTCTAGTTAACCTAATTAACCTAGTTAACATAATTTATTCATCCATAACAGGTTTAAACCAGTCATTGTACCAGCACAACAATGTACTTAGCAAAATACTGTTTAATTATTCTTTAAGTAAAAAAACACACGTCCCTATTTAGAATGATATTTTACTAACAAACTAAACATTAGCATGATGTTTAATTACTAAGCTGTACCTTTGTCCATTGATGATGGACATCTGTTGTTCCCAACATCACATGCCCAGAGGCATTCATCCCTGATTGGTCAGTAAAAATGATTATGTGCCCTAAGTTTTATAAAAAGAGAGAAAACTGAGTCAATATTTGTACACATGGAACATTTGGGCCCATCTAATCCCATCTCATGAATGGTATTTTCATGGCTACCTCTCAGGTTGAGCAGAGCCTCGGGGCTTTGTGTGGAGAGGCGACTCAGACTCTGCAGCTGACTGCATTTGTGTGCAACTCCCCATTTGCGCTGCCATCTACAGGACAGAGAACCACATGATCACAGATGAACATACTGACAACAGAATGTAACAACAAGATACTGTGTCCAGCAGGTCACAGCTTTTACTATTACACATACTGACATAAATATAAGGTTGGTACTTTTTTTTTAACTGTTAGACTCGTTCAAACAGCACCAAAATATAGTAAAAACAACACTGGGAAAATATTGCAAAAATGTTAGACATTCTGGTAACACTTTACAATAAGGTTCCATTAGTTAATGTATTTACTAATATGGAAAATAAATGTACAATACATTTATTAATTATCTTTATTAACATTAGTTAATTGTTCATTGTTAGTTGAAAGGTGCATAATCTAATGTAAACAAGCATAAATTTGGATTTTAATTAGGCATTAGCAAATGTTGATTAGGGCTGCACGATATTGGAAAGAGCGTACATTGCGATATTTACATTTCTGCGATTTATATTGCGATTTTTCACAAGATAATTTAATTTTAGATTGATTGGGATGATTTTGCAAGGGAGTGCATAAAATAAATTTAATAAACAAATTACAAGCAGAGATAAATAAAGTTGAGCAAATTTGCAAATGAAGGAGTATAACAGTATACAGGCACAGAAATAAAATAATCAAATGAACAATAAAGCTGTATATTCTTCATTGTGTAAATAATTAAATACAATTTATCTTTGTTAAAGCAACAAACATAATTATTCCTTATGCCCAAATGTTTTAAACTCTATTATACTTTATTATGGTTAAACGGAAATGACCCCAAAATTCTCATGTGTTCTGAAATCGTGTTCCTGGTCAACTATAATCTTGACTCCTGCAATGTGACTATTGCAGATTCACACATTGCGATATCAATGGTGAAGTGATATATTGTGCAGCCCTAATGTTGATCCATGATTAATAAATGCTGCACAACTATTTTTTATTATTATTTCATGTGCATCAATAATAATTAACATTAACTAATCAAGCATTATTGTAAAGCGTGGCCGATATTTCAGTGGTGGCAAAACTCCAGTATTTAGTGTAACATGATACATCAAATATCATTATAATACACTGAATTTGTGCTTAGTCAACTGCTTTTTTAAGGGTGAATGTTGAATATTTCTATAAAAACTACAATAATAAAGCTCTTTCTGCTTTTGAATATACTATTTTCCAGAAATCTTTAATGAATAGACAATTGAAAAATTACAAGTAAGGTAACACTTATAGCTGAAGTCAGAATTATTAGCCCCCTTTGAATTTTTTTTCTTTTTTAAAAATTTCCCAAATGATGTTTAACAGAGCAAGAGAATTTTCACAGCATGTCCGATAATATTTTTTCTTCTGGGGAAAGTCTTATTTGTTTTATTTCAGCTAGAATAACTTTAAAAAACTTAACAAAACTTAAAACAGCAACTTAAAAAAAATAATAAAAAAAAACATTTTAAGGTCAAAATTAGTAGTAGTATATAGTATGATAGTATGATAGTATACAGAACAAACCGTTATACAATAACTTGCCTAATTACCCTAACCTGCCTAGTTAACATAATTAATAGTTAAGCCTTTAAATGTCACTTTGAGCTGTATAGAAGTGTCTTGAAAAATCACGTCAGGGCGTCCTGAGTTTGAATCCCGGCTTGAGGACATTTCCCTAGCCTATCCCCTTCTCTCTCTCCAACTTCGCTTCCTGTCTCTATACTGTCCTATCTAACAAAGGCAAAAAATAAAAATCTAATATATATATATATATATATATAAATATAATTTACTGTCATCATGGCAAAGATAAAATAAATCTGTTATTATAGAAATGAGTTATTAAAACTATTATGTTTAGAAATGTGTTGAAAAAAATCTTCTCTCCATTAAACAGAAATTGGGAAATAATTCTGACTTCAACTGTATAAGGTTGCATTAATGTACTTACTAACATAAACAATGTACAGTATGTTTATTACAGTACTGTAGTATTTACTCATCTTTGTTAACATTAGTTACTGTAAATAAACTCCATTGTTAGGCCATGCTAACTCAGGGTGGATTAACTAATGTTAACAAGCATTTTAATAAGGCATTAGTAGATGTTGAACTGTGATTAATAACTGTTGTACAAGTATTGTTTATTATAAGAACATGTTACTAAATGCATTAACTAATGAACCTTATTGTAAAATGTGACCAGTAATAATAAAAATGATATGTAATATATTAAATGGTTTTACAGTCATTTGAGATCAATTTTGTTCAATTTAAGTATTAATTTATTTTTTTAAAATGTAGTTTAGAAATATATTATACCTATAATGGCATATTTTGATCAATAAATATACTCTTTTAGTCTTATTGTTGAAGGGATGCAGTTGCTATGATGATCTTAAAGAAAAGCAAGCACGTTGTAGACTGCTTATTTTTGTGTGGGTGTCATTACATTATCCTCACTGGAATATTAAAGGTATTCAATTTTAATTTGTTGTCTAATGTCTACATATTAGCTCTGGGTGGCTTAGGTAAGTGCAAAAATTCTCTAAAAACATTTTTCAGAGATTTTAAATCTACAAAAATGTAGCTCATTTTAAATTCTAGAAATGGTCATTTATAACCACAGGAATTACCCCTAAAATTAAAAGCTAGGTTTTTACCACATTTGGAATGATCATGAATATTAGTAAGCTCTGCTCTAATGCTATGCTAATATTGAAATATACACAATGAAATATAAATTCTAATTACACTCAAAAAAGGAGCTGCCACATGTATTTAGAGTTGTAATATAAAGTTTTAATGTATATTTAAACCACAGGCAGGGATTCATTTTAACAAAAACTCAAACAGATGAGTTTTATGAAGTTATTCTAATGCTGTGTTCACACCAGATGTGGCACACATGGAAAAATCATGCTATTCCCGCATAAATAGACGCGTAAACACTTTGAGTTTACTCAATTCATTCGTGCATAAAATCCGCTTCATTCAGATGTCAAATTCACTTCACAATAGACGCAGATTCGTGTCATGGGCAGGGCTTCTGTCTGCCCGGTGACTCTAGCTTCATTGCTAAATGGCTAACATGGATTTTATTGAGAGAATAACTAATTATGTGCTTTTATAAAGGCTGAAAAACAGCGCCGATTCATTTGGAGCTGTGTCTGAGTCCATTATATCCATTCAGAGGTGCACCCATCTCTGTGAGTTTATCAACTCCTCTGGAAACTTAACTTGGATGATGACAGCTTTCAGCGGTGCTTCTGACTGAGCCGAGCCCGGTTTGATGAAAAGTTGAATGGTGTCGGCAGGAGGTTTTTCCACTGGGACACCAAAAACAGGCATCATAATCACGCTACTACAAGAGAAAGCTCATGATTGGTTAACGCGGCGCGAATGTCTGCTGAAGTTCAGATTTTCCATACGCGCATTAGGTGTGCGAAAATGCTCAACTCGTGGAGCTTCATTCATGCAAATTGCATTATTCGCGCAATTTGCGCTGCAGGATGTCTATTCGCATCTTTGCATTGACTTAACATGTAAATCACTCGTGCTCAACCTTTCATCCGCGTCTGGTGTGAACGCATCATTACACTCAAGAAGAGCTGGGTGATTTGACAGCATAAATGTGCATTAACACTTATATTCAGCAGTCTACATTTATTTGTTTGCCTTATTACAAACAAATGTGTCAAATTTCCCAATATACATGTTAAATTAACAAAAGATACTGTTAAATCAGAACATATTCCTCATCAGGCTTATGCTGAATAAATGTATAATCTGTATATCCTGCATTTTGTGTTCTGACAAGCTTTGAACCCTGGTCGCTGCCTGCTTCATAAAATTGCTGTTTTTTAGTTTCCCTGTGTCTCCTGTTTTTAAAATAAGAGTCCTACATAGTTAGTTTGTTTAATATAAGCTTAGATAAACTTACAAAAAGAGAAAATATTTATGATTGTTGCAATCTCACTAGTAAATATTGTGGCCAATCAAACACTGCCTGAGACGTGCATTTTAATCAGCAGAGGACAAAAAGGAAGACGAGTAAACTTCGGATTTATGCAAATTACAGGAGTCGCCCCAAACATAAAATCTGTATTTATGCGCAAAAATAAATAAATAAATAAATAAATAAATAAATAAATAAATAAATCACATCCCTGATTGATCCCATATGGATTGAGTGTTTTGATCCGATTGACATGTATTTCACCAGGATTTTAAACAAGAATTAGGAAACAATGGTATTTGAGGCTCATATTATGTCATTTCCTGAACTCTTAGAATTGAGCTATGCCTATAGGTATATTCAGATGTTAATCATTTAATGGCTTTTTAAGTTTTTTTTCATAATAAATTTGAGCCTAATCATCTCTTTAAGAAATGTAATTGCACTAATAATTCAACAATTAGACTTTACATTTACAATGAACTACATAAGAACCTTTAAGAAGATTTAAAAAAATATATATATTGAAATTAAGTTAACGGAGTATAATTTCAAATAAATAAATTTCACATCAGACAAAATACTACATGAAAGTTGAATGATGAACAAATATATACTCTTTCCAAGACATGTTTTAACATGGAAAATCAATATCACAGATCTCTCTGCTACCTGAAGAATTAGGCTTAGTTTAATGGTAGTATTGAGTATCCACAATGCCACACCACCCTAAATTAGCACATAAACAAAATTCTGAATGATTGAATGAAAAATATTTCTCAGAACGTAAGAGTTTCTACCTTATATTCAATAAACCGAGTTTCTGAATCAGCTCCCTTTTCAGTCTTTTCAGCTCCTCACGATGTGGTAGACTGGCATTCTGTTTCTTTGTGGCCTCTGGCTCATTTTTTCTCAGCCATAAACTGAAAATAAACACAAACAAAGTAAGATTATGCTTTAATGTGTGTGATTATGTACATACATTTCACACTATAAATCACATTGTTTTCTAAACCAAACATCTTGTTCAACCTAAATTATTTAAGAAAAAGAAAAAAGAAAAAAAAGCATCCATATTATGACATGCATACACTGTAAAACTGAGCAGTGGAATTAATTAAATGAAGTTTCTTTGACTTACATTATTTAAGGAAAGTTCATTGAACTTATTAGAAACAAGTTACATGAACTCAAATGTTGATCGTATTAGACTGAACTTAAACTGAATGATTTGACCTAACCATGTAGATTTCTAGCATGCTTTGTGTCAGACTGGAAAATAAAGTGCCTAAAGTGCTATCGTGTGTTTTTGAACACGATTAGCATAGGAAAACAGGATTACAGATCCAGTGAAGTCAACAAAACATAAATGGTCTAAGTAAATGACACTCAGAATAAGTAAGAAATATTTTTAATATATTAGTTAAATAAATGAAGGCAATGAGTTTGCACTATTTAATTAGGTTAACTGCAATCTTTTTCACAGTATAGTATGATACAGAATATGGAAATCATTCTTTGAGTTAAAAAACAAAAACAAAACAATTCTATTTAGAAGTCCAAACCGAGCAAAAATAAGCAATTTGGTGCAGTTATTGATATTTATATTGCCAGAAAATAATATACAATCCTACCAGCTTGTAATGTAAATCAATCTACATAACAGAACAGCAGATTAAATCACATTAAATGCATATAAAATCCATCTATGAACCAGATTTACTGAACAAAATTAGTAAATTAGCCCCATTTAGAGCACAGTTCAGAGGTCTAAAGTGATCTACAATATGCACAATAAAGCATTTATGCATGCTAGAATTTTTATTTTTAAGTTTTACATCGACGCTTATTTCCATCATGTTCAATTGAGCTAATGATAATCCGTTGCGCGTAATCTACTAACAGGTGCAAAAAAAGGTTAATGCATGGATTTTATGGAGATAAAGAAATTGGCACAAATGACAGTAAACTGACAACTGCAAGTCAAAATGACAAATTTCTCCACCCATAAATATTGCATCTGAAAGTGAAACTCCCACAAATGCATATGCCATTGGTTCCCAAAGTGGGGGTCTTAGTACTGATGATGGAAGAATATCTGAGAGTGGCTGTCTCCAAAATTAAACCAAGAACAGACTTGTGCTGTAAACATTGTGCCATTGTGTTGGGAGTCACTGGCATTGTTATTTTGGGGGCTGCAGGATGAAAAGTTTGGGAACTTCTGGCATATGCAAAAAGAAACTGTTTACACCTTTGCATTGTTATTTATCGCTGTTTTTATGACAGTAACTCCTGACATAAGATTTTTTTTTACCCCTTAAAAGAGAGTATACACTGTTACGGTACATTCACACAGGGCACCAGCGTCAATGCTTGAAAAAAGGTGTATCTGAAGCTTGGCGCTAACGCGATCATCATAGTGCTGTCAGCCAATGATAAAATCCTGAGCAGCTGCTGTGGTGGTCATGGAGGAGTAGAGAGCATGAGTCTGATTCCTGTGAGACTTCAGGGACAGACGAGTCTTCGCTGAGGTCCAGCGTTTTCCAGCGCCTAGACTGCAGCTCTGCACAAGACGTTTGGCCGTAGAAGAAATGGTCATGCCCAACTGAGCCTGGTTTCTCTCGAGGTTTTCTTTCCTTTACTTTCGCCAATTGGTGAAGTTCTGTCGCTACTGGCTTGCATGGTTCGGGACTTGCAGAGCTGCACATCGATGGATTTGCTCTTGGCGTTTGGACTCTCAGCAGTGAATATTAAACCACACTGAACCTGAATTGAACTTAAACTCTAAAATCTGAACTGACACTGTTTCAATTCAATATAATGTTCAATGTAAAGCTGCTTTGATGCTATCTACATTGTAAACGTGCTATACAAATAAAGATGAATTGTCATAAAGGACTGGGTGATTGCCCACCGCAAAAATAAGTTTTTCCTCCATTTTAAATGTATCCTCCATTTATCATTATGGAACTATATGAATGCCATTGGTTACTGTCTAAGCGGAGGTATTTGTATAAAGTGATTTGATTGGCTGACGCTTCCATTGGAGTTTGAAAAAGCGAGAAATTTCCAACTTCTGCAGCGAGCAATGCCACTGACATGGTGCCAACAGATCAACCTCAAAGTGAATAGGAAGCATTGCCACTGATGTCCTGTGTGATTAGGGCATTAGTAAATCTGACCTCTATATGATATTTATCTGATAACCAAAGTTTTATTAACAAAAAACTGAAACATGAGAACATCAGGAGATGCACAAATAAATGTTCCAATAAACCTGGTTTATTACAGTAAATGTTCATCTTAAGATCCACTGTAAAAAGTGGAAACTTAAAAAAAATACTTTGACTTGTTACAACTGAATTAAGTTTGACAAACTTAATTTAAAACAGTTTTCAGTAATAAATTAAGTTAGTTATTTTAGGTGTAACAGGTATTAGTAATTTATGGCAAGTATAAGTACTGTTTACTATCAATAATGAGCAATACTTGTACTTCCCCAAAAATAAATATTATTTTTTTATTAACAAAAGAAGTATTTGTATTGTAATAAAAGCATTTTACTATTATTATTATATTAACAATATTGAAATGAAAATATTGAAAGATTTGTACTGTACTGTATGTACTGTTCCATTCTTGTTTTCCTATATAAATTACTAAAACCTGTTACACCAACAATAACTAGCTTAATTTATTAATTTATTACTGAAAACTGTCATAAGTTTGTCAAACTTAATTCATTTAATTATAACAAGTCGAAGTAATTTGTTTAAGTTTTCACTTTTTACAGTGTATAACTAATGATTTAAAACTTTTTCTACATTTATATTTACTTGTTTTGCAAATGATTTTATCCAAAGCGACTTACTTTAAAACTTACAAACTGACCTTTTTTTTTTAATAATAATAGCAATAAGTATATTTTTATTGTTATTTCACAGCAGAAAAGGTCCATATACTGCAGCCTCTGTGGGGTTAAATATGCGTGACAAGTTTTTTTTTTTTTTTTTTTTACTGAATTTCCACAACCTCAGTGTTTCCAAAGCTATGGGGCCCACTGGAAGGTTCCTGCTAAGCCTGGGCTCATCTGGGGTTCAATGTACATTTTACTCCTTGTACTAAATAGCACAAAACTATTGTGGAGTCCTTATTCATAGTAAATACACCAAATGGCTTGAGGAGAAAAACTGGAGAAAGTTTCTTGTTCCAATAAAAAAGCTTCAACAATTCTACAAACTTTCAATTAAAGATTAAAGGGATAGTTCTCCTAGAATTAAAATGATGTCATGATTTAATCACCCTTTACTTGTTTAAAACCTTTAATAGTTTCTTTTTCTGTTAAACACAAAAGAAGATATGTTGAAGAAAGCTGGAAACCTGTAGCCATTGACTTCCATAGTATTTCGTTTTTTACTACTATGAATGACAATGGTTACAGGTTTTCAGCTTTCTTGAAAAAAAAAATCTTCTTTTGTGTTAAACAGAAGAAAGAAACTCTGATATGAAACCACTTAAGGGAGAGTAAATAATAAGAAAATGTAAATTTTTGGGTGAACTATCATTTAAACCAAGAATTAACCAAGAACTAGCAGTTCGTTTTATATACTTGCTGTGGTCGAAAGAATGGAAAAACAAATGGACAGATTTTTTTTGCATTTGTTGATCAAGGTTTTAAGGTTGTTCAATGTTTAGTTCACTCAAAAATGAATATTCCATTATACATTTAAAACAATTAGTAAATTCTGTTATTTTTATCTTCAGAACACAATTGAAAATTTTTCAGATAAAAACGGAGAGCTCCCCCATCCTCCATTTACAGCAACGGGTTTGAGACATTCAAAGCCCAGAAAAGGAAACTGTAAAAATAACTTCGTTCACCTTTGTCTTGTGTTTCATGACTGTTTTGGTCTGTTTCTGGACCTTGCATGCCCTGACTTTTAAATAAGCCTTTTTAATAAAACATGCTCCCTCCACATGCACAATTGTGCCAATCTCATTTTTTATTTTTACGACGCTTTTACGTTGCACGTTGGTGTGCACGATCACATTGGTGCCCTTTCATTAGTCACAAAGCATTAAACGTCAGCAAAAAGCATCCTGGTGTGCACAGACATTTATACCGTACATACATTAGGCTATTATATTCAGAAATAATGTCAATATTTACTGGGCATTACTTGATTGTTTGAATCATTTCAGTTTAGATAAGTGTACTATTAGTAAGGGATAATCAATGGATGGCCGTGCTTTAAAGGATCTTAAATGCACAACTCAGAGAACACAAAGGTGTTGATTATCCTGCTTATTCCATTGTCATTTGCAAGTTACAGACAAGATTATTATATTATTAAGATTATTATTATATTTTAATATGTTGAATTATCCCCATCAGCTCTCTGCTTAAGCACAGGTCAGTGTCCTCGAGATTACACAAATGAATCAAAGTTCTGGCAACGGAGTTACTATGGTTACTACTGATGTTTGAAGGAAGCGCATTCATTTCAAACTGGGATCAAAACAAGATCAAGACTTACTACTTACTAGCTTGTGTGTCCTCATAACAGTTTCTTTATCACCCCGTCAATTAAAAAATATGAGGGCATCAAGTTAAAGCACATTATCCACTCTGAAGGTGCAGGATTTGAATACCGTGGAGCAGAGTTTTACGGTGTTCATATGGTTTACATTCAATTCAATTCACCTTTATTTGTATAGCGCTTTTACAATCTAGACTATGTCAAAGCAGCTTCACATAGAAGATTATAGTAAATTGAAACAGTGTCAGTTCAGTTTTCAGTGTTTAAGTTCAGTTTATCTCAGTTCAGTGTGGTTTAATAATCACTACTGAGAGTCCAAACACTGAAGAGCAAATCCATTGATGCGCAGCTCTACAGATCCAGAACCATGTAAGCCAGTGGCGACAGCGGCGAGGAAAAAAACTTTACCGATTGGCGAAAGTGAAGAATTAAAAAACGTAGAGAGAAACCAGGTTCAGTTGGGCATGACCATTTCTTTTATGGCCAAACGTCTGGTGCAGAGCTGCAGTCTAGGTGCTGGAGATACACAAGTTTGAATCTAGCCTGCAATATTTTCAGTTCCCATTACCCCTTTTCTTCTGCATTATATTTAATGTAATCTGAATGAAAAGTGCATGAGCAATGCAAATGAGGCATATGGTAGCACTAAAAGCCCTGATATACTCGAAGAAAGAACTGGTGTGATATTTGCATCAGCTTTCGAATTACCATTGGATTGTCATGTAAAAAAAAACCCACATGTACTAACTTTAAAAAACAAATGGACAATGACAGTTGCTTTACAGCAAGGCATGCATTGAAAACTGCAATTCTTTGAGCCACTGAGTTCTTTGAAATGGACACCATTTCCATTTTATTTGTTCAGTCAGTCAGTCAGTTTAGTCAGTCTTGACCAAAAAAAAAAGCATGCAGTGGTGAGTTATTTCATAAAAGAAACTAAAGTAGTATTTCTATCGTAAGCAAAACAGATTTTTTTCATGTTTTTATTTACTGTAAAGCTTTTTGATTTACTGTATAAAGGTGAAGTGACCATTGCAAATAAATAAATGAATGGTAAATAATTTAAAAAATAAATAAATCTGATGCGATCTAAATGGACTAGCCCTGAAAAACTGCACTCAACAAAACTGAAATGAGTTAATAAAGATGATTTAAAGGGCACCTATCATGCAAAATCCACTTCTGAAAGCTGTTTGGACATACAGTAGCAATGTGGAGTTGCCAACCGCTCGTTATTCACTGACAGGCACGTATTATCATGTTTCAGTATTAACGCATATAACCATGTCCACAAGACAGGATTTGCAAAGAAACTTGGGTTAAAAGATGTTTTAACTCTGATCCAACTGCACTTCAAAAAGCAGTAAGTGATATGCCTTTGAACGATAGACTACTTTTCTGAGCGTAATTCATAATCGCTGGAATCACCACAGCTGCATAACGTTAATATACACAACTATAAACGAGGGTGTTTCAGGCCCTGTTTACACTAATGCATTTTAGCTTCAGTACAGCTGGTGTTTCATCTAGCGTTTCTGAAAAGTTCTCCATCCACACAACACCGCTGAAAACGCACATCACATGATCACACACAATCTGGCATGCGCTGCAGCATATGGTCACGTCTGAGCTCCAGGCAGTCAGCAGGTGCTTTGAGCACACCTGCCCAGATGAGAGCAGCGCACGTCAGACAGTTCAACATCAACGATATATCGCTGGATCTCATCTCACTATAGTTGCTAAACGTGATACTTAATTCATCTTGACGTTATCTAATGGTCTTTTGAATCTATCACTTGTTCTCAGGTAACATGTTTTGGCTGAGCGCAAAGATAACTTAATATATTAATTTATGTAACCACATACACTGATTCTGCACATTTGACTGATTGCTTGCCTTTATTTCCTATAATTTCAACTTATTGTACATTATACCTTTATAATGGCCATTATTGATTATTAAAACTGACATTCAGCAAAAGACAGAGTATATACAAGAATCGGAGAGTGAAATTCAATACCTTTTAAGACCTTTTTTAAGTCTCTTTACATATATTTTAAGACCTTAAAACCAGTTTAGGTTTCAACCGGAAACATTGGCAAGATTTTAACTAAATATTAACATAAGAAATTAATCCAAAAGTAAAACATTATTCATATGCTATTTATATGCTACATGTCAAAATCTATTAAATCTAGCTAATTCAACAGGTTTGCGCCTATAGAACTGCAGAAATAATAGTGTTGCTTTGGTTACTGCAGTAATCAAAGCAGCATGATTTCAAATCTAGTAGGATTTCATAAACTACACAGCATGCTGATATTCGCAGATTTAATTCAGTCAAACTTTAGTATACAACCACACATTGCATAATCAAAAATGATATAAAACGTAATACCTTGCAAAATAGCATTTAGGACTTTGGCAACACTTTATTTTGATGGTCCATTTGAGTACTAGTAGACTGTCTGCTTAATATCTGCTGATACTGCTCCATTTAACTGACTATAAGAAACTTTGTAAGTACATGTCAACTTACACTAACCCTAACCTCAAAATAAATTGTGACCAAGACTTTTTAATACTTTTTAAGGGCCTTAAATTTCTCTACATTGATTTAGCAACTTTTAATATTTTTTAAGACCCCACTGACACCCTGAAAGAAAGGGTATGTTTAATGTTTTTCTAAGAAAATAAAAGGAGGCAGTTATGTTATGGGCTCTGTTTTTTGTTATAAATATACATAGAAAAGATGACAGTCATATAAATATGCAGCTACACGACGCTTCATCATTTTTAGTGTCTGTTAAGTTGTTAATATCAAAATGAAAATAGACAGTTCCATATATCATGCTTTTATTTTATTGTTAAGAAAGTGAAACAACGTACACTGTTCCCTTTGAAGATTTACTCGATGTGTCCTCGAGAGTTTGTTTTCTATATCAAACTTGTGAAGTCTGAACTTTAGGAAAGAATGAAAGACTGATATTTGTGTACTTAATATTGAGGAAAAATCCCCAATCAATCCCAATCCCCCAAACTCTGTCACTGTTTTCAGATTTCTCAGTTTTCCCCCATACACAATGACATGCAGCAGCAGCGTTTTAAAATGAAAACTGCCTCTTTAGTGTTTTCAAAAATCTCTGTTTTCAGGGCTAGAAAACTCCGGGGTAGTGTGAACGGAAGGTGCAACCTTAGCAAAACTTATGCGTTTTAAAACTAAAATGTATTAGTGTAAACGGGGCCTCAATCACACAACAGGAGTCCCGGTTTATGTACATTAAATTAAGTTTATTTTGGACAGTAACTAAGTTGTAAGGGATAACTGGTTTGTTGAGCATCCTGTTACATTTGCCGCAAGTATGAGCAAACGTGGTCAGACGTTGTAAAGGCATTTGTGTGTGGCTCATTCAGCTTACTGTGGTATCTGTGACTGTGGGGCTCCGTTTCATCATATCTGAGTTGCTGTCTGTCATTGTGCTGTGTCTATCCTGACAGGTGACACTAGTTTTCCTTCTCTGAAGAGAAACATTGCCAGGTTTGGCGGGGAGGACCAGCTCATTTTCATTTAAAAGGCACTGCCGCAAAAACAGCTACAATTTCCTCTGACCCAAAAACCTGACATTTTCAACAGGGTATAATAAATGATCTGTTGGGTATTAGGACCTGAAACTCAACAGACACATTCTTTAGACACAAAATACTTAATTTACATCTTGCTAAAAGGCCAAATGGCTTTAAAGCTAGCCTCATATAAAGGTTACATTCATTTAAATGTATTTTTTTTGTGAATTCTCTTTTTCTCTTTGAATAAACAATGCAATAAATTAAAAATGCAATGCAATAAAATAAAAAAAAGAAAGAAAAGTGCTAAGATTGTAATGATAACTTAAAGGCTCATGACATGTTTTTTTATTTTATGTGAATCTGTGAAGAGAAAGGCTGTCTCACTGAATACCTGAGCGTGGGCTCCACTCTTCTGGCCTGCTCCAGCTCCTGTTCTGGGTCCCTGAATCCAGTGAAAGTATAATACGTCTTGTCCCATTTGATGGGCCGATAGAAAGCTGTTCCAGGCTGTTGTGTTGAGCTCTTCGTGGTCTCATGCTTGAGCACATCCTGCATATGCTCAACTGAAAGACTACACGATCTTAGAACATCCAGCACTGTGCTTAGAACATCCTTAGACTGTAGAGTGAAACTCACAGACCGGAAACCTGTGGAAATAAGAATTGTACCCAATTTAAATAATGAAATAAAAATATATATGCACTATTATAATATTTAAAACATTTTAAATAGCAAAAAAATATTAATATTTTGTAAATATTACAACAAATTTTCTCTTTTATTACATTTTAAAAAGAAATTTCTTCCTGATAGCTTAGAGGAATTTACAGCGGCCACTTCTCCAGTCTTCAGTGTCACATGACTCTTCAGAAATAATTTTAGTATGCTGATATGATTCTCAAAAACATTTACTATTATTAATAATGCTGAAATTACAGATACTTAATTTTGCTACAAAATAAATAAATAATAAATAACTACAATCTCATAATTTAAGATCAAAGTTTTTATCTCTTAATTCTGATATAATATCAGAATTGCAAAATATTGACTCAGAATGGTGAGACACAATAATAATAATGCATTTTATTTAAAGGCGCCTTTCTTGACACTCAAGGTCACCGTACAAGACAACAAGCACAGCCAGTTCGAATAAGTCCATAGAATACAATACAATTTTAAAAAGTGCAGTTGAGTTAAAGAGAGTAGGCTGTTCTAAACAGATGTGTTTTAAGTATAGATTTAAATTGAAAAAGAGAGTTTAAATTATGGAGATCAGGAGGAAGAGAATCCCAAAGCTGAGAAGTAGAGTGGCTGAAGGCTCTGCTCACCATGGTGACAAGGCAGACAGGGGGAACAGTGAGGTGGATTGAAGAAGAAGATCTGTGTGTTCGAGAAGGTGTGGCGATATGAACAAGATTAGTAAGGTATAGAGGAGCAAGATTGTGGATGGCTTTAAAAGTGAGAAGTAGTATTTTATAATGAATTCTGAAAAAGATGGAAAGCCAATGAAGCTGTTGTTGAATGGGTGTGATGTGACAGAGGTGTTTTTGATTATACGGGCTGCAGTGTTTTGTACCAGTTGTATTTATGAAGAGTTTTATTAGGGAGGCCAAACAGAAGGCAATTGCAGTAGTCTAAACGGGATGTGACTAAACTGTGAACAAGAATAAAGTTATACTGAGAATTTAAAAACTTTAAAAAAATTTCTGACTTTTTTCTGCTTTTGTCTTAAAGTTCTGAGATGGTCTTTCAATGCATATCTCACAATTTAGTTTTAATTTTTATCTTATTAGATTAAAAAAAATTATTTTATACAAATTTTGAGATAAGAGCCATAAAAAGTGAGTTAAAGGGCCATGAACCCCCCCCCCCCCCCCCTCCTTTTCGGTTCAAGTCTACATCAGAATATTCAAAAAATGCATCATGATGGGCGTGGAGCTCTGTGAACAGAGGGAGGAGTGGGCGTGGCCAGCAAAGCAGGGGAAAAAGAGGGAAGCGAACAACTGTTGTCAGTTGGCTCACAAAAAGAGACATAAACAGTGAGGAGACCCATGATTATATATTTTACAAAGTTAAAATGCAAAGAAATAAACAGTAATTTAATGTTCTGCTACATATGTTATTTGTAATTTCACATACACATAATCCCAATTTGTTAAATCATTATAAAGATTATCAATTTCACTATAAATGAGGAAGACTTCTCTCCTCCTCAATCCCCGGGTCTGAATGCAGACACAGTGGATAGCAGTGCAGCAGGTCTTTTGCCCTGTCTATTTTAACCATAAGCCCTGCCGGTAATCTGGAGGATTTTTAACATAGGCGAACAAAGCAGCACGGATAGGCGATGTGTCTGAATGGTAACGAACTCAACTGATAAAAGACAAAGTCCTCCATTCTCCAATTCTCGTACAGCTCTCTTGACAAAAATGCTCACTGCACACAAACAGCATTGCTGTGACAGAATCGTGGAGAAAAACATGCAACAAACCCCGTGGATCATGGAAACAAACATATATGACCTATGTCAGTCATTGGGTCTCACAGCTTGGCAGGTCTGCCTTGCTTTCGGAAAGCATGTGCTTTCATGAATAATTAAGAGGCAGGGTCTCAGCTATGAATAATATTAAGAAACCGACGCATCATTACTCCACTAACAAATTCGCGCTAGGTAACCCACCCCCCAAAAAACCAACAAATATATATATTTTAAACCAGGAAGATGAAATTAGCTGACAAAAGCTCTAAACTATCCAGTTTTCCCCACAATTACAGCTAACAGGTGCTAACATTGTCTAAACTGATGCTCAACACACACAAATCTGTTAAAATGTAAAACAAAAAGTACTTCAAGGGTGTCTTGACCCTTCAAAAAGTAGCAATACACATTTACCTTTCATACTGTAGATAGTAACCTCCATAAAACACTGCTTCATATTTTTTATATTTTTATTAAAATTATATTTTTATTAAAATTATATTTTTTCTTTATATACAATAACATTTATTTATAATATCCTTAATGAAATTAATTTTTAAAATAGCATTTTTTGCAACTTCAAAAATTGTCACTCTTGATTAGTTTAAAACATTTCTGCATCTTTAATAAAAAATAAATAAATGAAGAATGACTTCATTTTTTGCATGGAAAACAAACAATTGCAACATTTAAAGTATTGGCAAATTAAAAGGGCTATTTTTTATTTATTTATTTGTTTGTTTGTAGCTTGACAGCAAAAAGAACAGTGTGAACTAGAGGTGGAAAACTGTTGTTACCTGAAACTATCAAACTACCATTGAGGTCTGTTTTTTCTTTTGTGTCCCTGACATAAAAAGTGAAGTTTGTAGGTTTTGGAAATCTCTCGCCAGGCTTTTGAAGATTTTCCAGATAACCATTGAGCCTTTTGAGGGAGTTTTCATTCACCTCCTATATAACACAAACAAAACAACATAAAACATTCATAAAGTTTATGCAGGAAGTTGTGCAAAGACTAATTGCAATTCATCTCATCCAAAATAAAAGTTGATTCTGACATAATATATATGTGTGTGTCATGCGTATATTTATTATGTATACATAAAAGCACACATGCATGCATATATTTGAGAAAATGTCTATTTATATTCAGATATAAAATATATAAGCATATGGTACAAATTATGAATACATTTAAATATTGATGCAAAAAAAAAATAGTTTTGGATACGATGAATAGTTGTCTGTTACCCAGCACTAATATTAATGTATAAATTATATGATTTTAAATTAAATTAAATCATATAATTACTGCAGATTAATATATATTTCAGTGCTTGGACTTTCAGTAGTGACACTGAACTGAACTAAACTGAACTTCAACTCTGAAAACTGGACTGATGCAGTTTCAGTGTACTAGAACTTCTATGTTAAGCTGCTTTGACACAATCTACATTGTAAAAATGCTATAGAAATAAAGATGAATTGAATTAAATTAATATTATAAAATTAACATCAAAAAGTAGTCAAACACTTACATTAAAACTGTAAATGTACTGTAATGTATGTACTTTATGAAATCCTTATTTATGGGTTAGAAATATAATATAACATTTTCAATTATTATTACTCTCTCTCTCGGATGCTGGCCAAAGAAATCGGGGTGCACTGCAAAGTAAAAGGGCCGCAGAGCATTAATGGCGTCTGCTCCTGAGAGATTCCTCCTCTGAAGGACACGAGCAGAAACACATCTACCACCAAGCCTGGAAAAGTGAAATATCATTAGAAAAAAAAAAAAAAGAAAAAAAAAAAAAAAAAAGAGTACATTTTCTATGCTTCTGGGACTCAAATAGAACTATAAACAGAAATTTCTATTATTTAAAAAAAAATAAGTGGTTATAACTTGCCTAATATAACGCAGGAAGGTGGTCACATACATCACGTTAGTTACTTCTGCTGAGAGAAATCAAGACACATGAGAAAAGAAAAGCATGACAGATTGTTTGTATATTAGCCCTTGTGTGCTGTTTTTTTACACATATTTTGGGAAAATGCTTTGAAAATTAAAATAAATAAATTCATTAATATTTACTGCAAATTTACTGCCATTTTCTTATGTTCCGGAACTAGCAGAAACTAATCTTTTTTTTTTTTTTTTCTTTTTTTGCACAGGCCTATCTGAAGGGTTTTAATGATGCCAAATGATTACTGATTAATAGATTTAGGCATAAACAATATTTATCTGATGCGTTTTACAGCAGTTTAATTTTGTGGATGTTTTCATCCCGAACATAATGAAAAGGTAGTCAATTTTAACACTGCACAAGGGTTTATTAAAAAAATGACAAGGCACTGATATATATTAAGACACAAAAGGAAAATAGATACAAAAAAATTATTTACTTAAATTTTCCATATTTACTAATTATCTCAAGGTTAAAAACGAGCTCCTAAATTGCAGATGTCGACAAAAATCTTAAAAATAACGAGTGTGTAAGCCCTAAATTGAGGACTTCTACTTTGTTTCAAATTTTCACAGTGAAAATCTAAATTAGGGAAACATTAGTAGCAGTGAAGAAGACCTTGAAGTCCTAAAATTAACATACAAAAGACTATCCTAAAATGGGTGTTGCCGGCAATCTGCTTTGGAAAGAAAACATTTTAGAAACTAGGGCAGCACAATTGATTTTTATTTTGTAAAAATACTACGGTAAATATATTAAGACTTATTTTTTTTATAAAATATGATATTTCTGAAGTAATATGCATTGCAAAGTGCTAAAACTGCACAACTTTAAAGGTGATTTTCTCAATTTTATTTAACAAACCATACATCAATAAAAAGATTATTTATTCAGCTGTCACACCACATATGATAGTTTGGTGTCACATACAAACTCCAATATATATATATATATATATATATATATATATATATATATATATATATATATATATATATATATATAAATAAAATATTCATATTGAATATTCATAGAGGTAAAGTTGTTTTTATTTTCGCACATTTGATCATTTAGAAGTCTCTATATTGTGTACCATGTAAATATTCGATCGGAATTAGCATGCAAGTATGACTTCTAAACAACTTTAACACTATCTAATTGACTGTGAACAATGTTGTACTTTTATAGTGATTGACTGCTAATGATTTCCCTATTTTTAAAGAATTCTTTTCTGAAATTATATTATTATAATATAAATATAAAACCAACTTTACCTCTATCAAATATTCAAAGTAACATGGTAAACAATATAGAGACTTCTAAATGAACGAATGTGCGAATATAAAAACTTTACCTTTATATTGGCTGCTAATATGAATTCTCGGTTTAGAATTTGCAAAGAATACATTTAGGAAATCATATTATTAAGGAGAAAGTCAGAATGTGCGAACATGAAACCAACTTGCTTTTCAATGAGTACATTTTCAATTTTTGTGTGAACTATCCCTTTAACTCAAAGTATGACCTACATATAGTGGACAGAACTATCACAGTCCTCTCACTTTGACAAATATCAAGCAAATAAACAAACAAAAAAGACACAAACAGCAAGGCGAAAAACAATTTCATCCCAAAACAAACGAAACAAAAAATCTTGTTTAACGTTACATTCACAGCCGTTTGATTTAACATGCATTCAATAAGCAGGTTGACAAACACTGTAAACAAAAACAAACACAAAGTCTGCGCGCCTAAAAATAACCACAACTGACCCAACCTTAGTCACCAACACACACACACCTCATGTCAGACATAAAAAACGTGCAAAACACCACAACATTGTTTACCTGGGGGGTTACGCAATCCTACATGTTCGCTGTGGTTGAAACTCCATCTGAACTAACGCACTCCATTCAGGCCCAATCATCCAGGCAGTAGTCATCAAACGCCTACTTCAGCACAGCAAGTGCAGCGAATGGGATCGATCTGCTCATCCATGAAGCAGGCAGAATTAATCGCCTGCATGGCTCTGCTTGCTTCTGTAAAAAGCGATATATTAGTGCTAGCGCCATCTAAAGGTTATTAAAGAAGAGAGATTTTTATGCACGCTACAGTGCTCAGCATAAATGAATATATAGACTAGGGCTAAACTGACATGGCGATATTTTATTCAAAATAAATTGCAATTTTGAATATCTAAATTCACTAGTTGAAATTACTTTGTCTATTTGGAAAGAATTCATAATTTTTCAATAAATTGGGATGATTTTGTAAGGGAATGCATCAAAATAAACTATAAATAAACCAATCACAAACATATATAATGGAGCAACAACACTGTGCAAACAAAATACACAGTGCTATATGATTTTCTGCAAGTCTAGCAATATTTAGATGCATACATTAATTTATTCATTCATTTTCTTTTTGGCTTAGTCCCTTTATTAATCTGGGGTTGGGTCGCCACAGCGGAATGAACATGCTTTACGCAGCATTACTGGGAAACATCCACACACACACTCATTCACACACATATACGACGAACAATTTTAGCCTACCCAATTCACTGTAAAGGTGCGATCCTCCTATAAGAATGAAGTAACGGTCATATTTCTGTATGTTCTACATTGACATTCCATGACTAGGGCTATACAGTATATATATATATATATATATATATATATATATATATATATATATATATATATATATATATATATATATATATATATATATATATATATATATATATATATATATATATTTATAAGTAGTAATTTAATAGTAAGAAATTAAGTTGAAAAGTTTAATATGGTGGGGTGTATGCAAAGTAATATTCCACTGTTCTGCAAAAACAGAGATAGCCATTTCAGTGAGCCAAATAGGCTCAACACACTTGTTTACCGTAGTAAAAAACACTTTCAATATTTAAGTACATTATTTGTTTCCATGTATTAAATAAATAAAACTGCCACTTTTCTAATTAAACTGCTAATTTAAATATATATATTTATTTTTTTTATTTTTTTTTAAACCTACAGGCTAATTCACATATTTCATCTGATCTGAATCACAATAATATATACGAGTTTTTTAATACAAGACAACACATGATGTTTTTATCTCTGTCAGTGACTCTGAGAGTTAACATGAGTACATTCACTAAGCGGTTCTGTTTTTAATTCTTTCTGTGCAAGACTGTATGGTAATATTAATGCCACATACACTAACACAAAACGTGTTATAGATTGGTGATTAATTTTGAAATTAAAATAGTGAAATGTTCGATAAGAGCTACTTTTTCGAGGAAACAGCTGTGATTATGAGGTGAGCACAGATGAAACAGTAGATGGTAAACCAGATTGCTCCTCCATGACATTGGGGTACAAGTAATACAAGTGTATCTATAGCAAAGAACTGCAAATAAGCAGATATTATAACAATCTATCGATAAACATACACCTTGTTCTCTCACTCTGCACAGCAGTGGTTTGCTGATCAAATGAAAAACAAAAGATGGGGAGGATCCGAATTCCTCCACTGTTTTCATATCAAATTTAAAGGAGACTAAGACGATAATTTAGTGTACAGTTCATAAGCTAATCGCAAAAGTTTTAGCGGGGCTGAGTAGAAATATAGGGGGGCCGCCCCTAGGTACAGCCCCCCTAAAATAGGCCTAGCAACGCCCATGTTCTATGATACTGTGATTGTCAGCAGGTATAGCTAATGGCCAAATATACTCACTGGGCTACTGGTTTCCAGACATCTTGAATGAATTACCATACTGCAAAAAAAAAGAAAAAAAGAAATTGCAAATATATTTTAAAATATACAAAATTTGGCCAAAATATTTCCTAAACATTTTGAAAATATATTTTCATGAATATATTTACATATATACTCTGTTGAAAATAATTTGGGAAATATTTGAAAAAAAAAAAAAAGAAAATCATAAGAGGGCCAATAATTTTCACTTCAACTGTATATGCACTTACTAGGTACAGCTGTCCGACAGCTCGTTAACGCAAATTTCTAATCAGCCAATCACATGGCAGCAGCTCAATGCATTTACGCATGTTGACATTGTCAAGACGATCTGCTGCAGTTCTAACCGAGCAAAAGAATGAGGAAGATAGGTGATTTAAGTGACTTTGAACGTGGCAAATTCATGCAGAGCGTGAATTTCGTGACCGTCACCATAGTCCTTTGCCTAGAGCGGCAGTTTGCTCCGGCCCCTGTGAGCACCTGCCCATTTAAGAGTCTGTGCATGGCACTGGATCCATCCTACCTTGAATCATTTATAATTTATAAGGATAGCAAACAGGTGGGGATAGTGCCTATTTTAAATATCAACGGTTCAGGCTGGTGGTGGTGGTGTAATGGTGTGGGGGATATTTTCTTGTCACACTTTGGGCCCATTAGTATCAATTGAGCATCGTGTCAACGCCACAGCCTACCTGAGTATTTTTTATGACCACAGTGTATCCATCTTCTGATGGCTCCTTACAGCAGAATAATCTGTTATGTCATAAAGTGTGAACCATCTCTGGTTTCTTGAACATGACAATGAGTTCACTGTACTCAAATGACCTCCACAGTAACCAGAACTCAATCCAATAGAGCAACTTTGGGATGTGGTGGGATGTGGTGGAATGGGAGATTCGCATCATGGATGTGCAGCTGACAAATCTGCAGCAACTACGTGATTCTATCATGTCAATGGACCGAAATCTCTAAGGAATATTTTCAGTACCTTATTGAATCTATATGCCACAAAGGATTAAGGCAGTTTTGAAGGCAAAAGGCTGGTGGGTATATATAAACAGTATTTTTTTGTGACTATATACCTACAAATAAAAACATTTATAAAAGCATTTAACCTTTTTTATTCAATTTCATCTCAGTGTCAGAATCAAAATTCTTTACTTTGACGTAGCATCTTTTGGTTCACCTTGCGTTGCTCTCAGTTTTTCACCGTAGCCCTAAAATTCTCTCTGCTAGTGCCGTTAATTTAAAAATGGATTAAACACCACTCATGTTGACCTCCTCAATGATCCTAATTGGTCCTCATGTATGCATTCAAAGTGCTGATTAGCTCAGAATTTTATAACAAAGTCAAATAAAAACTTAAAATGTAAACAATTTTTAAAAATTAAATTTTAATCAATTTTCACAAAAAATCCAAGGCTGCATATCCTAGTTTTGTTAATAGTTTGATTTATATTTCAAACTATTAACAGCCCAGACTAACATGGATTGTTATATAAATTTATACAACTGTTCTGTCTGGTTCTCGGATCTGATTGGCTGATAGCCGTGAGATATTGAAGTAATATCAGCACTCCTACAGCCTCTTCACCTTGTGTATTACTCCACCCACACAAGTGGCAAGCAGAGGAATACAGTTTGACAAATATTGCAGCTGTAGGACAACATAATGTATTATGTATAATGTATTAAGGATTTTTGGGCAAAAATGTAGTTGTTTAGATTGCAACTATGCAGTTTATTTATAAGGATAGTAAACAGGTGGGGATAGTGCCTATTTTAAATATTCATAATTTCGGAGATTCAGTGCATTGAGATTCAGTCAGCCTCTCATACTAAGCAGAGCTAAGACGGTTGACGTTCCGCCCCACAAGATGGCGACAGAGACCACATAATTCTCCCCAAAAAGTCCTTTGGGGAGAAAAACAGCATTTTTCAGCGTACGTTTAAAACTACAGCAGAACAAATTATTACAGAACAGGTAAGTGATATTTTAAGTCCATTTCTCTCTTTTAAAATTTGTATTTCTGTATTTATACCATAGTAATCTGCTAGTTTTTGCTTTACTTTGGTTTTTTTTGGGTTAATTATTGTGATTTCCCGATAGCAACAGAGAAATACTGACAAATCTCTGTGGACTGATGACATTTCATGCTGTTCAGCCTTATATCCTTAAAATGTGAGCAAAATCACTGGTTTTGTCATCATTTTAGACATTACGCAGGAGAATCATTCAAATATTAGCTCTAAAGTGACGTTAGTGAAGTAGCAATGGTTCCTGTTGTTCTGACGGTCAGCTACAGATGTGTATGAACGGTGGAAGAAAGTAGTTCCTGTTACAAAAAGGTTTTTGAGAATTTCCCTGTTTGATTTTCTTTTTTATACACATTATAATGCCGTCAAACTGTTATATAAACACAATATCACACTCGTAGCAGTGCGACATATCTGTATATCAATGGGGGGACACTAAGGCACTCGGCCTGCGACTTTGAACCAATGCACACGAGCTAGAATGAAAGCAGTTTTTCATTTTTTAAAAACCATTTTAAGGTCAATATTATAAGCCTCTTTAAGCTATATATTTTTTCGATAGTCTACTGAACAAACCATCATTATACAATAACTTGCCTAATTACCCTAACCTGCCTAGTTAACCTAGTTAAGCTTTTAAATGTCTCTTTAAGCTGTATAGAAGTGTCTTGAAAAATATCTAGCCAAATATTATTGACTGTCATCATGGCAAAGATAAAATAAATCAGTCATTAGAAATGAGTTATTAAAACTATTATGTTTAGAAATGTGTTGAGAAAATCTTCTCTCCGTAAACAGAAATTGGGGAAAAAAAATAAACAGGAGGGCTAATAATTCAGGAGGGCTAATAATTCAGGAGGGCTAATAATTCTGACTTCAACTGTGTATAAAAACAAAAAACAGGTGATTTCATTGGCCATTTCAGTGAGGCACAAATTGTCTCAGTAGGTTACTAGCATGACCAAAACATGAATCTGCAAATTAGATATAACATATTTATAGAATATTTATATTTATACATATTTATTACCTTGTTTAAACATCAAATCGTTCTGTTTCATAATATAACTCCAAGTCATCTTTGTACAAAATCATATATCTGTACAGGACATAGCATAAAATATGGGCGTAAAGTAAAATACAATATAAAATGCACACTTTTAGCAACCATTTTGCTCCAAATAAAAGAGAAAATTTTATTTTCTGAGCCTTAGGAGATTAATTTCAGTCTTTTTTATCGTAGTGTTGAAGGCGATGCATTTCTACCCGATTTCTACTGTCTTTATCGTCCTCTATTCTGACATGATAATTTGTAGCTCAACATGTTATTAGCGTCAAATCGGTGTTTTGCCACCTGTGAACTTCCGAGTCTGTCACCCGTGATGTTGTAACCAAATCGAGGTGAAGCATACCTTTTTGCTGGATTCATGTGGATTTCGGAAGCTTCCTAAATATGGTGTTTTGACCGTCACAAGTGGTCAACGTTGTGATAAAAATAAGGTTGGAATGTATTCCCTCAATTTTTCTTTGGCCGAAAAAAGAAAGTGTACATGTTGGATGGCCTGAAGGTGAGCAAATAATTTTCATCTTTGATCTTTTAAACTATGAAACTGGTTTGTATCCACTAGAGGGAGCAAATGCTGTAAATTTATAATTAATAATGTCACTTAGGTCTACTTATAACATGGTAGGCCTATTTCTGATGTTATGATGTTATATAATATTTCAACAACAACAAATATACAATAAGTAAAACATATTATTCTACAAATAATTATACATATTCATTTTCAATATGTTTCATTAACTTTCAAACATAATACTGGAGAGATATAATAATATTATAAACACATTAAAATAACACGACATAACGACAAGAGTAACATTATGTAAAATAATAATAATAATAATAATAATAATAATAATAATAAAAATAATAATATTAATAAAAATTAGAAAATGTGTATGATTAAAAAACAACAAAAATGGTTATTATTATTTATCAAAAAAAATTTTGTTTAACTTTTTTCATAGAAATTACTAGCAAAAAAATTACAATAAAGAAAATTATTAGAAAAAGTAAATATTCCACACCATAATTCTTGTACTTTTTTGTTTATTATTATTATTATTATTATGCATATTAGGGGCGTCACGCTGGCGCATTGGATAGCACAATCGACCCACAGCAAGAAGGTCACTGGTTCAAGCCTCTGCTGGGTCAGTTGGCATTTCTGTGTGGAGTTTACATGTTCTCCCTGTGTTCGCGTGGGTTTCCTACATGCTCCGGTTTCCCCCACAAGTCCAAAGACATGTGGTACAGGTGACTTGGGTAGGCTAAATTGTTTGTAGTGTATGTGTGTGAATGAGAGTGTATGGATGTTTCCCAGTGATTTGTTGTGGCTGGAAGGGTATCCACTGTGTAAAACATATTCTTTCAATCATTTCACGTATATTTCTGTTTCATAAAATCAGTTATTATATAACATCAAAAAAGCTGATAAAAAATGTGTTTCTATCAAACATTAATTGATGATTTATATAATTTACTGAAATAATAAGAAATAAAACAAGCACAAAGGAAAATACAAAAAATACCAGCACCACCCAATTGTATTATTTTTATTAATATTTATTAATACACAAATTTACATAATACGCATATCATATAAAAATACACAATACAAAACCCCCCTGAAATTATAACTAACCTTAACTGCCATTCAAAAATTCAACAGCAATTACTTTGATATTACATTTATGTTTCTGATATCACAATCACTAAAACTTACCTGTCCGATTTAAGAATTCAGTCCACTGATATGATTGGATTTACACTGTAAAAAATTCCGAGTCCCACACAATTTCTTCATGTTGTTCCAAAACAAATCAATTAAGTTACCTTATTTGTTTTTACAAATTTTAGTGGATTGAACACAAAACATTTAAGTTGCCCCCCCTCCAAAAAAAACCCTCAAGAATTGTGTTGTTTCAGCTCATTTTAAATAAGCAGTTTAATCAACCATCCAAAATCTTTTGTTTGAACGTACACTGTAAAAAATGCAGGGTTCCATACAATTAATGTTGTCCCAACACAAATTGATTAAGTTAACTTAACACTTTTAACAAATTTATGTGGATTAAGCATAAAAAATTAAGTTGTCCCAATGAAATCTTGAAATCTCCAGATTTGTGTTGGTTCAGCTCATTTTAAATAAGTAGTTTGAACAAGTATAAAAAAGTGTATATTCAGTGTGAGAATTATATAGTATAATATATATTATATAGTATATTATATTTAGCGATCAGGGGGGAGGGGATAGGGGGGGCGATTTAAAAAAAAAATTTTTGGCAAGTTTTCAGTGAATTAAATTTATCTATTTATTTAAATGACATCAAATTTATTAATAAGACAAATGTAAGTTTTCAGTGTTTTGAGGGATATTTAATGTACTGACATACAGTAACCTCTGATTATTTCAGAGGTTGCTGTAGCTCAAACTGCATCCAGGGGCGTAGCGGACATTTTAAAAGTAGGGGGGATGGCTATATGAGATCATACGTTCATATAATTAATAATCACCTGTTTCTAAGTGGTCTGTCTTTAAAAGTGAGGGGGACGGATCCCCCCCATCCCCCCGGTTGCTACGCCTGTGTGCATCTAATTTTACTTCACTTTCAGGCTATATGTAAACACAAACACCTATTTAACAAGAAAAGTGTCTCGTGACCACTCACAATATCCATTGCTCTAAGTCTCCTGTTTTAGACTGTTGAATGATTCTTGCAAAGACTGATTGGAGCGATTATGCATGAACCCCTATAATGGTATGAACCATTTTACTGTATGGGTGTTTAAATGTATATTTGAATTATCTTTTATTTTAATTATTGATATTCTTATTTAAAGGCTGCACGGTGGCGCAGTGGGTAGCACGTTCGCCTCACAGCAAGAAGGTCGCTGGTTTGAGCTTCGGCTGGGTCAGTTGGTGTTTCTGTGTGGAGTTTGCATGTTCTCTCAGTGTTCTTGTGGGTTTCCTCTGGGTGCTCCGGTTTCCCCCACAAGTCCAAAGACATGTGCTATAGGTCAATTGGGTAGGCTAAATTATGCGTATGTGTGTGAATGGCTGCGTATGAGTGTTTCCTAGTGATGGGCTGCATCTAGAAGGGCATCCGCTGCGTAAAACAAATGCTGGATAAGTTGGCGATTCATCCTGCTGTGGCAACCCCAGATTAATAAAAGGACTAAGGCGAAAAGAAAACGGATGAATGAATTATTATTTAAGATACAGATCAGGGGAAACCAATTCTCACTATTAAATGGCTTACCCTTATACATCTTGTTTTGACGTCCTTTAGGGGAGATCAAGCAGTAATTGGGGGGTCAATCCCCCCAAACCCCCCTGTAATTCGCCCCCTGTGTATACTGTAAAAAATTTCGGTTTCCACACAATCCCTTCATCTCGTCTCAACCCAAATTAAATAAGTTAGCTTAATGGTCACTTAAAATGGTCAATTTTAAGTTGATATAACATAAAACAATTAAGTTGTCCCCCCAAAAAACTCAAGAATTGTGTTCTTTCAGCTCATTTTAAATAAGAAGTTTGAACAAGCAAACAAAATAATTTTATGTGTGAAGACAGAATATACTTCAGACGTATGTTGGTGATCGGTGGACAGAAATCTGGATCTTCTGGCTGGGTCACTGGACGGGTGTTTGTGTGACAGTGTGTGAACGGTGTTGCTGTGTGTGATGAAGTGAGACCCTGGTGTTGTGAAGAAGCCGTACCCTTTCACCACGGCGGCCTGATTCACAACACCAGCTGTCCTGCTCCATCAGAGAAACTAGTTTTAGCAGTCTCAGGTCATCATCATCATCCATCTCTGCAGATCCACCTGCTGATCACAAACACACATCACTCATATTAGACAATCCTGCTGTATTCGATTTGGATAAAACTACAGTTTACACACAAATGAGACACTCTTGGTTTCTTGATTGTAATATAATAGGTGGTCAAAGGAAAGAGCTGAAATCTGTGAAATTATTTTTTTAATATGATTTTTATTACATAGTTTAGCATTAGTAACTGATTTCTAATATTCATTCAATCACTCATTCATTAATTTTCCTCCAGGTTAGTCCCTTATTCTTCAGGGGTCACCAAAGTGGAATGAACCGCCAACTATTCTGGCATGTGTTTTGAACAGTGTATGCCCTAGCTGCTACCCAGTACTGGGAAACACCCATACACACTCACATTCAACGCACAAACTCATACCCTTTATGACCAATTTAGCTTACCCAATTCACCTAGCGCATGTCTTTGGACTGTGGAGGAAACCGGAGCACCCGGAGGAAACCCATGCCAACACAGAGGGAACATGCAAACTCCACACAGAAATGCCAACTGACCCAGCCAAGGCTCGAAAATTGTAAATCCAATGAATCATTTTATTCTGTGTATAAAAACATAGAATTATTAAATTAAACCCAGGGGCGCCACTGGGGGGGTTTGACTTAGAATGATTCTAAGGGCCCATGCATTTTTGGGGCCCCAGAGATATTATTAATGACCAAATGACCCCCGCTCATCACTTTCGTCTGTGACAACCCTCCCCCACCGCTCTTCGCTTTCGTCCGCAGAAGGTTGTCATAGGGCACGTGCCGGCCAGCGGTGCCCCAGTCCAAACCCAAACCCCACCCCTAAAACCAACTGTCATTTGAGGATGAGCAAATTGTACTAAAAATACAAATGGGATTGTACAAATCATTCATTCATTCATTCATTCATTCATTCATTCATTCATTCATTCACTCATTCATTCATTTATTCAATTTCCTTTGTGTTAAGGCAGGTTTATACTTCTGCGTCCAGTGATCAGCGTGACCCACAGTGCCTGCCTTGCTCATAGTCGTGCATTTATACTTTTGCATGCTGTTTGTGTTACTCTGCAATAACACTTACGAAACACTAGCTGGCAGTAGGTTAGTATGTTCGACTGTGTCGAGTTTCTTCTCTGGTGTTTTTCTGAATGCTACCTTAACATACAAGTAGCTAAAACTCGCTCATTCAGAGGCAGGAACCAGCGAATGTGCAACAACTTTAATCATAAGGTAAATACAAAACAAAAGTTCACATCTGGAGCTCCTTCACGGGATTCGACACTAGTAAACACTTGCTCCGATGGGTTTGCGCGGCTTTTGGTCCCACCAACACTGGTCACAGCTACCTAGCCGACCAATCATAGAGCTTGCGCTATGCGTCGTTGCGACATATAATAAAAAATTTTGAGAGGTGTGCGGCAGTGTCAGCCACAGCGAGGGCTAAGCGACGGCTGCGCCAGAGTATGCGCATGCGCTTGACACAGAATTGTAAATAAGCTTTTAGCCCCTTATTTTTCAGGGATCCCCACAGCGGAATGAACTGCCAACTATTCCTGCATATGTTTGCACAGTGGATGCCCTGCAACCCAGTATTGGGAAACACTCATACAAGGTGAATTTAGTTCATCCAGTTCACCTAGAGCACGTCACTGTGGGGGAAACCGGAGCACCCGGAGAAAAACCCACACTAACACGGGGAGAACATGCAAACTCAGAAGTGCCAACTGACCCAGCTGGGACTCAAACCAGTGACCTTCTTGCTGTAAAGCGACAGTGCTAACCACTGAGCCACCATGTCGCCTAGATTGTACAAATTAGCCACAAAATCTAAAAGTTACGAAGTGTCGTGAGATTGTGTTGGCATTACTCATTAACAATAGTGGAGATTACAATGTTCACAATAGTGGGGAATTCCTGATATCTCCATCCTGATTACAAAAGGTAAAATGCCGTTTATGATTTCATTTCAAAGACTAAAGTGACTTGAACTAATTTACTGAAGTATTTTTTTCATATGAAAATGCCCGTGACTCCATTATTTGGTGGTTCTACTATCCCATCTTTATCCAGCGCAGGTTAATCCATGTTAATTCCCAAATAGATGAACATGTAATATCCAGGCAATATGTTCCCCCTCTAATCCTGTTTCATCAGCTCGCATGCCCTTTATGGTCAATCTAATTGCGACAAAGCCCACATAAGGGCTTTTGAGCCAAGAACTTCTTTAAGGTTTCAATTAAGGGCCAGAAGAGGCAAGATACTTTTGGATGTCTGCCAGTGTCCTTCAAACCCTGACTGTCACAGCGCAGAGCCATAAAAAGAACACAACAAAGGCATGTGTGTAAAGAAAATACATGAAACTTTGGCCATGGATCTGTAAAAGGACGAGCGTGTGTCTGTGTGTGTTAAAAAGTGACCCGTCTTTGAGACACGCAGAAGTGATCAGGCCCTCTCTCTCCACTTGCTGCCAGCAGCCTTTGAGGATTGTAATACCCTTATTGAAGTACGCTGAAGTTTAATTTTCAGATTGACCTCACAGATTTGTGCGCGTTTAATAATAATCTTCAACTGCGCAGCTCTCACCTCTGCGGTGCCGCTGCGCTAGTGACTGATTAATCTTTTTTTTTTTTTAAATGAAAGCTTTCAGATGGGACAATTTCAAAGTACTGTATCTAATACATCAAACACAATATATTTTAAAACAGCTATATATTAACAACACGCTTTAAAATTATGCTTTCAATTTGTTCTCCTTTTGAGTTTCTCAGAGATCGGTTCTTACAAGAACCATTTTACTTCTACGCTAACTCTCGGTTTGCCGTGACTGTTGATTCAATGCAGGGACTAGGAGATCTAACATGTCATAACTGACAAAAATTTGGTGAAATATTGCGCTGCTAAGAGAAAAAACTGCTTTAACTTGTCTACTTGGCCAGCAAGTTTCCCAGCAGGCACATGATGTCAGATTGATGTTGTACCCCAACATTGTGGGGACATTGCATTTTGTTTGGAAATGAAAATCGGGTTGACTTGAGATGCAGGGAGGAGCTGACTGTGACAACAGGGTTTAAATATGGTGAAGAACTTTTCCAGAAAGCAGGTAAAACAAAAACAAAAGGCAAAAAACTAAAATAAACAAGTACATAACATGGTCAGAATGTGGTAAGATCTGAAAAAATTGTAAAAATCAGGCAACCACGAAGGCTTTTCTTTTTGCTTTTGAAAACACTGTTGGTTGGGTTTAAGGAAGGGGGTGGATGCTGGTCAGTCATTGCTTTCAAAAACACTATCGGTTGGGTTTAGGGATGTGGGTGGGCGCGGGTCAATTGGTGCTTTTGAAAACACTAACAGTTAGGTTTAGGGAAATCGGTGGGCGCTGGTCAATCGGTGCTTTAGAAAACACTATTGGTTAAGTTTAGGGAAGTGGGTGGGCGTGGGTCAGTCGGTACTTTTGAAAACACTACCAGTTGGGTTTAGGGAAGTGGGTGGACACAAGTCAATCGGTGCTTTTGAAAGCACTATTGGTTGGGTTTATGGACGTGGGTGGGCGAGGATAAATCAGTGCTTTTGAAAACACTACCGGTTAGGTTTATGGAAGTAGGTGGGCGCTGGTCAATCGGTGCTTTTTTTTTTCGGTTGGTTTTAGGGAAGGGGTTGGGTGGAGGTATCGTTTGGTGGGTCAGTCAGTCAGTCATTTACGCGAAAAAAGCAGGCACGAATGGTACTTGTGAGAGAACGAATGGTACTTGTGAGAGAAATTTGAGATCTGAAAATGCAAACACGGAGACCTTGGGTGGATTCACAAAAACAAAAACTGCAAAAAAAGTAACTCCTGAAACGAATTCCGCTCTCTCCAGATTTTTTTTCTTTTTTCTAAAATGATGTTCAACAGAGCAAGGGAATTTTCACAGTATGTCTGATAATATTTTTCCTTCTGGAGAAAGTCTTATTTGCTTTATTTAGGCAAGAATACAAGCAGTTTTTAATTAAAAAAAAAAATAATAAGGTCAAAATTATTAGCCCCTTTAACCGATATGTTTTTTCGATAGTCTACAGAACAAACCATCATTATACAATAAATTGTCTAATTACCCTAACCTGTCTAGTTAACCTAGTTAAGCATTTAAATGTCACTTTAAGCTGTATAGAAGTGTCTTGAAAAATATCTAGTCAAATATTATTTACTGTCATCATGACAAAGATAAAATAAATCTGTTATTATAAATAAGCTATTAAAACTATTATGTTAAGAAATGTGTTGAAAAAAATCCGTTAAACAGAAATTGGGGAAAACAATAAACAGGGGGGCTAATAATTCAGGTGGCTAATAATTCTGACTTCGATCTTATATATATATATATATATATATATATATATATATATATATATATATATATATATATATATATATATATATATATATATATATTCTTATATATATACACACGGGTATGCATCCATAATGAGCCTGGGTTGCTTTAAATGCTTCATTGCATCTATAAAGTTTTTGTGTCTTGAGGTCATTCAATCTGATGCAAGTTTTATATGCGCAATTTGATTGGACGGGAATCACAGATTATTGTGCTTAAACAATCTCCATAGATAAGAAAAAAAAATGATTAAAGAAATAAATTAAAACAGAAATACAAATTAAAGGAAAGAAGTGCAGTAAAAATACTGATACAGCACTAAAAATGTACTCATGTGAAAGTACACATTTTTAAACTACTTAATAAAGTAGTAAAAATTAATAAAATAAAAATAAAATAATAAAAATTATATAAAATTCCTGAGAAATTCTACAAAGTAATTAGAGAAATATTTCATTCATTCATTTTCTTTTCAGCTTAGTCCCTTTATTAATCTGAGGTCGCCACAGCGGCATATCATCCAGCATTTGTTTTACACAGAGGATGTCCTTCCAACCGCAACCCAACACTGGGAAACACCCATACACTCTTTCATTCACACACATACACTTCAGCCAATTTAGCTTATTCAATTCACCTATAGCGCATGTCTTTGGACTGTGGGGGAAACCGGAGCACCCGGAGGAAACCCACGCAAACACAGGGAGAACATGCCAACGCCACACAGAAATGCCAACTGACTCAGCTGGGGCTCGAACCAGTAACTTTCTTGCTGTGGGGTGATTGTGCTGCCCACTGCGCCACCGTGAAGCCATTAGAGTAATATTTGTAATTTGTCACTTTACACCACTGACAATACTGTGTGTTCACAGACCACAAAACCAGCCATAAATGTCAATTTTAAATAAAGAAAATAAGCTCTCCCTTGATTCATTGTTTGTTAGCATAGGACAATATTTAGAAGAGATACAACTATTTAAAATCAAGAATCTAAGTTAAAAATTAATTTTAGCAATGCGTATTAATAATCAAAAAGGTAGTGTTGATATACAGTTGAAGTCAAAATGAATCGCCCCTCTGTAAATTTTTTCTTTTTGAAATATTTCCCAAATTATGTTTAATAGAGCAAAACATTTTTCACAGTATTTCCTGTAATATTCTTTCTTCTGCAAAAATGTATTTGATTTATTTAGGCTTTAATAAAAGCAGTGTTGATGTTTTAAAAACCATTTTTAAGATCAATATTATTAGCCCCCCTTAGGCAATATTGTTTTTGATAGTCTACAGAACAAACCATCATTATACAATGATTACCTTAACTTGAATAATTATTCTAGTTAAGCATTTAAATGTCACTTTAAGCTGAACACTAGTATCTTGAAAAATATCTAGTCAAATATTATGTACTGTCATCGTGGCAAAGATAAAAGAAATCAGTTATTAGAAATGAGTTATTAAAACTATTGTGTTTAGAAATGTGTGAAAAGTCATCTTTCCGTTAAACAGAAATTGGGGAAAAATTATCATTATTGATATGTACTGCTAAATACATTTCAGGACAGCGCAAAATACATCCTAGAAGGTACATTTTTTGCACATTTTGTTTTCGCGAGTCCACCAGAGGTCTTTTCAGATCTCAATTTTCTTTGCGAGTGCCATTTGCACCTGATGTTCTCACGTAAATCCACCAGAGGTCGCTGTCGACTGACTGTCTGACTGACTAACCGACCGACTGACCAATCGATACCCCCACCCACCCCCTTCCTTAAACTCAACCGATAATGTTTTCAGAAGCACCGATTGACCCGTTCACCCCTTCCCTAAACTCAACCGACAGTGTTTTCAAAAGTAATCCAGAAAAAGAAAAGCCCTCACCTGATTTTTATCACGTTTTCAGATTTTACTACATTCTCAACCTGTTATTTACTTGTTCATTTAGGTTTTGGCTTTTGTTTTACCAGCTTTCTGGAACCGCTTTTCGCTGGACTCAAACCCCATCATTGCATCGTTGTGGTTAACTGCTGTCTGCTTCTCTAGTCTTCTAGCGTAAATGGCGAGCTACTGCAATACTATCTTTTTATTATTTACTTTATTTAGCCAGGAGATCACATTGAGACAGTACTGTCTCTTCTTCCAGTGAGACCTGGTGAGATCTGGATGCAGCCTTTATGATGCAAGCTGAGACACAATGTCAGACACAATGCACTCAATGGAGTGAGTGATGCCACTGTGATGGATAGGGTTAGTGGTGGGGTTAGGTGAGCCCATTAAAAAGCATTGGATGCAGCACAGATTGCTCTGCATCCAGACCCCTCTCAGCTACTGGGCAAACTGGTAACAGTAGAAAGCCATTCGCACGAAGGTAATCGGTCAGCGGGTATAGCGTGAAAAGTAGCGTTCGTTTTAAAGATTAAATGCAGCCATAAGTAGCTCTGGCTACATAATTTGCACTCTGCAGAAATGTAGACGACAGTACGATTTCACAATGAGCCTGTGTTGCAACATATACAGGGGGGCTAATAATTCAACTGGGCTAATAATTCTGACTTCAACTGTATTTACACTAGGACATTTGCTTAATGCCTTTATGAATTAAAATTTCTGCAAGGCAAACAGCTCCTGAGATGGGAAACAGAGTTTTTTATACTCGGTCTGCTTTGCTAAATGCTGGCCCAAACATTAATGGCTCCTGACCGTAATTAAAGCTCTTAGGGAAATTACCCTGAGCTGAGTGTGTGTGGCTCAATCCCAGCAAGAATTGCTTCCTCAAACGCAGCAGAGTTTGCATCAAAGTTTCGACAGAGCGACTCGTTGTTTCTGAGCTCTCATGACAGCTAGGCTTAGTCAGCAGAACGGTTGCCCACCCGTCTCGCATTCGGGGATTTGACTTCACAGTTTCCACATATCTCGAAGTCCTAGCAGGGAAACAGAACAGAAGGATCAGTCGAACAATCACAACAACACAGATTCAGACGCAGGCTGGACATGTCTGACTAGAGAACTGATGCTCTGCCAAAATACATCGCTAATGAAGATGCATATTTTGGACGTTCATGGGGAATACAATTAGAGAGTCAATTATTACTTGTGTTTATGGAGAATGACATAAAGTCTGACTTTTAAAAACATTATTCATGCAGCTTTTTTCGACATCAGACAGCAAATGAATCTGTAAGGATGGCTAAGTCTCTCCATAATATCAAACCCTGAGAACTGTTGTGAAAAATTCTACGAGATGAGACCAAATCTATTCAAATCATCCTGAGACTGTTGACAATACAAGCATGGGCTGGAAACACAGAGCTACACCTCACCAGGTGGGAATGCAAGAAAGCTTACTTCTCCCCTTTCACAAGTTACCTTTCTTCATCAGAGCAGATCACCCACATTTCACATAAAATGTCCAAGGTTTTTATATGGTGTCTCTTGTAGCCTTATATTCATGTTTGGTATCATTCTAAATGTCTCTGTGTGGTTGGTAAAGTGGTATTATTTTCACTGTAATATTTCACTTGTATATGTTGATTTGGTTTTTGGCTTTGATAAAATTTTTGCCAGATGCTTCCCCCCCCCCCCCACCCCTATAGAGAACTCATTACCAGGCGAGGAAGTTTTTGTTGTCTTGAGTTTGTTCTGAGTTGAGTATATAAGGGAATGGTGTGAGATAAGTCATTGGAATCTTGTAGCCAGGATACCCCGTTGCAGTGTAAGAATAGATTTATATGCTGCAACTTATTTTATACATTAATAATCCTTGAATTTATCTTTGAGTAACCAATGTAGTACATATCTGAATTGGCTTTTTATTCTTTGATTCTGTAAATTGGCACGGTGCACATTCATCTGGAAAATAAAGTGTTAAGTTTTGATTCATTCTAAATTCTCCTGAAATCTTTCATATCCAGTGGATTAAGTGGAGTCTGCGCTACCATTATGATGTGACATGATTAGATTTTCAATTCTCGAGACACATTTGACTGTAAGGAGCCATTTTATGGATTTTCATATAAGATTTTTCGTACATATTTTCAGATTTTTTTCAAATAAAAAAATATCGACTATAATAAAAATATTTTTATGCTGCAAAAATGGTTTCTTCTGTGTTTCTCATTCAAATTTCGCCAAACTTTTTCAATAATTGGCTGGAAGACGTCTGTTGACATTGTGGTGAGAACCTCAGAAGCATGGCATGGTTAAACCTGAGCAAATACCTCTGTGTTAAATTTAACCCCACGTTACTTTGTGCACCGCGCTCCCCTACAGCATGTCTATGGACTTGTGGGGAAAACCAGAGCACCCAGAGGAAACCCACATGAACATGGGGAGAATATGCAAACTCCACACAGAAATGCCAACTGACCCAGCCAAGGCTCGAACCAGCTACCATCTTGCTGTGAGGCGAACGTGCTACCCAATGCACCACCGTGCAGCCTTGATATAATATAATATAATATAATATAATATAATATAATATAATATAATATAATATAATATAATATAATATAATATAATATAATATAATGGTCACACTTTACAATAAGGTTCATTAGTTCATGTTAATTAATGCATTTACTAACATGAACAAACACTGAACAATACAATACAATACATTTACTACAGTATTTGTTCATGTTAGTTAACGTTAGTTCATGAAAATACAGTCGTTCATTGTTAGTTCATGTTAACTCACGGTGCATTAACTAATGTTTACAAGCATGGAGTTGGATGTTAATAATGCATTAGTAAATGTTCAATTATGATTAATAAATGCTGTACAAGTGTTGTTCATGATTAGTTCATGTTAGTAAATGCATTAACTGATGAACCTTATTGTAAAGTGTTACCAATATAATATAATATAATATAATATAATATAATATAATATAATATAATATAATATAATATAATATAATTGAAATGCCATAAGTAGCTAGTTTTTATCAGCAAAAATATTTTATGTGGCTATTCTATATGATAATGCTTAAATCAGATTTGCATTTGTGTATCGTTTACTGTAGGTTTAAAACTAAAATTTATGGCATATGATCATTTAAATAACGAAACGGTGTGTGTGTGTGTGTGTGTGTGTGTGTGTGTTATTTTGATGGTCATTTTAAAGGTGCCAGGCAAAATGCGCCTGATATATTCTTATCACATTCCCTGCAGCTGCTGAGGGCAAACCACAAAGTAAAACGAAATGGAAGAAAACATCAGTACATCTCCCAAATGCTCTTTTAAAAAAGTGACTTTGGGGTAAAAAAATTCTGATGGACATTTTAAAGACCATTTCCAAAAAAAAAAAACAGGTTTGATTATTACACATGAATGTAATTTCCTCCTACATAAAGCTTATTTTCAAAAATGATTGAGCTTCAAGCATGCTAGGACATGCAGTTGTAAATGGAACTGTTAATTGGTTATTCCAGTATTAGGTCAGACGTTTAGCATTTGAGCGTTTTAGATTCACACAAAAATGTAAATCAAAGAGTCTGTGACTATAATCCAATCATCCAAAGAAAAAGAGAAATGCACTTTATTTTGTGGTCACCTTGTTACAGTGTGACTAAATATTAAACTATTGAGAAATGGTAATTAAATACACTCAAAAAAACTCAAAACTACTTATTTAAAATGAGCTGAAACAACACAAATCTTGAGATTTCATGTACGAAATGCTGGGTTCTAACTCTGCATTTTTTTTTTACAGTGTATTTATTCCTACTATATGGTTAAGATTAAGATGAAGGTTATTTTTAGAGTTAGTTACATGTAATTATGTGCATAATTTATTGTTACTTTTATAATAAGTACACTGTAAAAAATGCTGGGTTCCACACAATTCCTTCATGTTGTCTCAACACAAATCGATTAAGTTAGCTTAATCGTTTTACAAATTCAATTGAACATAAAACAATTAAGTTGTCCTTCAAGAATTGTGTTTTCAACACTTCAAAATATAGGCGTAACACTTTTGTTTAAGCTGATGTAGTTGCATGTTCCATGGACTTATTATAGTAATTATAAATTATTAAGACCTAAATCACATTCTAACCCTAACCATATGTGGTTATTATTACTCAACAGTTAAATGAATAGTTGCATTGTAACTAAGTAATCTTAAAATAATTAGTAAATAATCAAATATAATGTTACCAAAATACATGTTAATGATAAGAAAGAAATTAGCTGTGATGATAACCCAATACCTACAGTACTGTTATCAGCAACATTTTTTTATTTATTATTTTATTTTATTTTATTTTATTTTTCTTTCGGCTTAGTCCCTTTATAAATTCGGGGTAACCACAGCGGAATGAACTGCCAACTTATCCAACACATGTTTTATGCAGCGGATGCCCTTCCAACTGCAACCCAACACTGGGAAACAACCATACACACTCATTCATACACATACACTACAGAAAATTTAGCCTACCCAATTCACCTGTATCACATGTCTTTGGACTCTGGGGGAAACCTAGAGGAAACCCACGCAAACGCAGGGAAAACATGCAAACTCCACACAGAAATACCAACTGACCCAGCTGAGTCTCGAACCAGCGACCTTCTTGCTGTGAGACGACAGCACTACCTATTGCGCCTAAGGAAATAATAATTGCGCCTAAAATAAACCCTTTAGTTTATTTTATTTTTTATTTATTATTTATTTATTTTAAATTTGTTAAACCAGAAGGCAGTTGGCTCAATACTGGTGAAAATCTTGTGATGAGCTACTGATCTAAATTGTAATGCATAATTTAAGCAACACACACACACTTGGATGCACGCACGCACGGACACACACAAACACACACACAAACACAAACATAAACACACACACACACACACACACACACACACACACACACACACACACAAACACAAAATGCTGGGTTTCACACAATCGGTTTGTGTTATAGACAACATGAAGGAATTAAGTTAACTTATTAGTTTGTACAAATTCAGTGGATTGAGCATAAAACAATTGAGTTGTCGCAAAAAACTCATCAATTGTGTTGTTTTAGCTTATGTTAATTAAGCAGTTTGAACAAACAGCAAGCACAAAATAAACATTAACTTTTTGCAGTGGCCCAGCCAGAGTCCTGACTTAAATCCAATTGAGAATATGTGGAGGAAGCTAAAGATTGGGGTGACTGCAAGCAGACCCTCCACCCTGAAGGAGTTGGAGCTCATCGCTAAAGATGAATGGCCAAAAATATCAGTAGAAACATGCAAAAAGCTGGTCAGCAATTATATGAAGCGTTTGATTGCTGTAACACAATCACTGATTCGAGCCCTGGCTGGGTCAGTTGGCTTTTCTGTGTGGATTTTGAATGCTCTCCCTGTGTTGGCGTGGGTTTCCTCCAGGTGCTCTGGTTTCCCCTACAGTCCAAAGACATGCGCTATAAGTGAATTGAATAAACTAAATTGCCCGTAGTGTACGTGTGTGAATGGGGGAGTGTATGGGTGTTTCCCAGTATTGGGTTGTGGCTGGAAGGGCATCCACTGCATAAAACAAATGCTGGATAAGTTGGCGGTTTATTTCACTGTGGCAAGCCCTGATAAATAAGGGACTAAGCTGAAGGAAAACTAATGAATGAATGAATTTTGCAGTGGCCAAGCCAGAGTCCTGACCTAAATCCAATTGAGATGGGTGATTGTACTATAGTACCAGTAGAGACATGCAAAAATCTGATCAGGTGGTCATTATATGAATTGTTTGGTTGCTGTAACACAATCAAACACACATAAACATGCACACACAGACACACACACATCTGATGGCCTTGTGATCTCCAGGAATCAGTTAATGCACAATCGCTGAGAATGTGTTCAGTGTGAAACAATGCTACCACTTAATGAGATGCTTCCTTTTATGAACTTACAGATTGGAAACCTTCTAATAAAAACTCCCAAGACTGAATTCAACAGTTACAAGAACTGAAAGGCGCAGGAATGCAGGAGTATAGATTGCTCGCTGCACGGCTCTTTCTCCATTTCTGTGCTCCCTGCTGTAGTCAGACACTACAGCACAGCCTCTAGACACAAAATGGCTGTCTTTACCTCCCATTATATGCTGCTGTTCGGCATACAACGGCTAGTGATGCTAAATGCTACGCTCGCTTTCCACATCCTCTCAATTCGCTTGTGGAAATAAAATCATTCTAAGCTTATTATGCGAATTCAAAACCTCTTGCTGGATTGATTGAAAATAAATTCTTTAAATAGATTTCTAATTGTATGCTGGTGCTTATCTGAACCGGTTTGTATCCAGACAAGTCTATGAGAGTGAGGAGTGTGTTATTTGCGCTCTCGGCAGGCGTGGCACTGCAGTCAGAAAAAGAGAGACGGAGAGGAAGAGAGAGAGAGCTTGTTTGTGTGCATGTGTGTGAGAGAGTGAGATAAAAACAAAAAAGAGAGTTTTGCTTTACATTGGACTTCAGGATTGCAATGTCACAGCCTTCGACCGTAACATGGTTCACTTGGCGTTGTATTTAAAATAAATGAAATGCATAGAGAAAAGGCTGTACACAAAATTAAAGGAGTGGCATAAGCAACAAAAAAGAAAGGAAGTTAAAGGCAGGTTCAAACAAAAAATAAAATAAAATAAAACTAAAATCAATAGAAACCAAACAAAATAAAAGAGCGAAACAAAACAAAACAGAGAATTTAAGAAAAATCAAAACAAAAATCATATCTAACAAGCAAACATAAATAAATAAATAAATAAAATAAAAAATAAATAAATAAATAAATAAATAAATAAGGAAAGAAAGTATACATAAGAATAAAAGAATTTTGTTGCGAATCAAATAAAAACATTAAATCTAAACAACAAACAATGTAGAAAAGACACATCAAGTTTATGTTATAAAAACAAAATAAAACAAAAGGCAAAACAAAACAGAAATAATATTGAACATTTAAAACAGCAAAGCAAGATAAAAGAGAGCATCTAATGAAAGTAATCTCTCCTATTTGGAAAATAAATGAGAAAACAAATTAAAAGATTAAAACAAAACTTCTAAATTCTAAAAAATCAAATCAAATCAAAACAAACAATACAATAAAATGAAGCAGAAAGGCAGAATGTAAGAAAATGAATTTTGTGTTAAGATAAAATGAAAAAAAAACAATAAAAAAAACATCAGAAACGACAGTATATAAAGAAAAAATATATATATAAATATATATATATAGTTGAAGTCAGAATTATTAGCCCCCCTGAATTATTAGTCCCCCTGTTTATTTTTTTCCCCAATTTCTGTTTAACGGAGAGAACATTTTTTCAACACATTTCTAAACATAATAGTTTTAATAACTCATTTTTAATAACTGATTTATTTTATCTTTGCCATGATGACAGTAAATAATATTTGACTAGATATTTTTCAAGACACTTCTATACAGCTTAAAGTGACATTTAAAGGCTTAACTAGATTAATTAGGTTAACTAGGCAGGTTGGGGTGATTAGGCAAGTTATTGTATAGCGATGGTTTGTTCTGTAGACTATCGAAAAAAAAAATTAGCTTAAAGGGGCTAATAATTTTGACTTTAAAACGGTTCATAAAAAATTAAAAACTGCTTTTATTCTAGCCGAAATAAAACAAATAAGACTTTCTCCAGAAGAATAAACATGATCAGACATACTGTGAAAATGACCTTGCTCTATTAAATAAAATTTGGGAAATATTTAAAAAAGAAAAAAAATTCAAAGGGGGCTAATAATTCTGACTTCAACTGTATATAAAATGCAGGTTCCAAGTGCATAGTGTTTAGTGTTTACTGGAGCATCAGTGAGTGTTTGAACCTTTTTTAACAGTTGTGTTTTCGATAGTAATTATTATTTTAAAAATTAAAGAGTTCACACACACATTTACAAGGGCTTATTCTAGTACTTTTAGCATGTTTTTGGTAAACATGTCAACATCTCATGCAACATCTTGCTCAAGTACAAAATAAAAATAAAAATATTCTTTTTGTATGACAGTGAAATTCCATGTCTTTTTCAAGTATTTGGCAAAAGATGTTTAACAAAATAAATACATTTTCATGGTATTTCCTATAATCTTTTGTTGTCTGGAAAAAAGATAGATAAATATATATATCTATATATCTATATCTATATCTATATATATATATATATATATATATATATATATATATATATATATATATAAACACAGTTGAATTCAGAATTATTAACCCAGTGTGACTTTAAATATTTTAATACAGTTTTTAAATATTTCTCAAATGATGTTTACCAGAGCAAGTAAATTTTCATGGTATGTCTGATAATATTTTTTCTTCTGGAAAAAGTCTGATTTGTTTTATTTCGGCTAAAATAAAAGCAGTTTTTAATTTTTTAAAGCCATTTTAAGGTCAAAATTATTAGACCCATTAAGCTATATATTTTTTCGATAGTCTACAGAACAAACCATCGTTATACAATAACTTGCCTAATCACCCTAACCTGTCTAGTTAACCTAATTAACCTAGTTAAGCCTTTAAATGTCACTTTACGCTGTATAGAAGTGTCTTGAAAAATATCTAGTCAAATATTATTTACTGTCATCATGACAAAGATAAAATAAATCAGTTATTAGAAATGAGTTATTAAAACTATTATGTTTAGAAATGTGTTGAAAAAATGTTCTCTTCGTTAAACAGAAATTGTGAAAAAAAATAAACAGGGGGGCTAATAATTCAGGGGGGCTAATAATTCTGACTTCAAATGTAAATATATATTTCATATTTCTCAAAATTGTACATTTAAAACCTTAATCTCATAAGATTGAGAGAGAGAGAGAGAGAGAGAGAGAGAGAGAATAATTAAGGTCAATATTATTAGCCCTCCTAAGAAGATATGTATATATATATATATATATATATATATATATATATATATATATATATATATATATATATATATATATATATATATATATATATATATATATATATATATATATATATATTTTTTTTTTTTTTACAAGCCACTGTTGCCCAATGACTTGGATAATTAACCTAACTTGGCCAATTAACCTAATTAGCCCTTTAAAGTAGACCTATTATGCCCCTTTTAACAACATGTAAATTAAGTCTCTGAAGTCCCAAGAGTGTGTATGTGAAGTTTCAGCTCAAAAAACACACACAAATAATGATTTATAACTCTTTGAAACTGCCCTTTCAGTCTTTGATCTTTAAATTTAAATGAGATTGTGCTTTCAGCCCTCTTTTCAACAGTAGGGGGAGCTATAAATTCCTATTTGTCAGCATAGTGGCAGATTCAAAACTCTAATGGCGGACGGCTGCTTCTCACTCAGGGCTGTCTATGCTAATGAGGGAGATATCATCACTAATGGGCGATGCTTTCCCACTCTGATAACATGTACAATGGGAAAATGTCAATCAGTGTTTCTACAGACGTGTTTTTTTAATCTACTTAGATTATAAAAAATTTAATTTTACAATTAGAGGCTGATTATATTCACACACTGTTGCCGCACAATTGTGTTTTTAAACCTCTTTTGAAAGTGATCTTTGCATAATAGGTACCCTTTAAATTGCACTTTAAGCTTAATGCAAGTACATTGCAAAATAACAAGTAAATACTGCCATCATTACAAAGAAAATAAATTCGTTATGCATATTTGTATAATATATATGGTCAGACTTTTCATGTTCTAGCATATGTCCTGCTAAACCAAGCAGACGGACGGAAAGGACATTTACTGGAAATGCTTGAGGAAGTCCATTAAAGTCGTCTTCTGCTAATTAGTCCCGCTGTTATTATAAGCCTCCCTGTAGAATCCACAAAATGCAAGTCATTCTGCAGCCATTTTCATTCCCTCCTCCTCCCCACCGTCAACATCTCGCCTAATCATCAGTGCTATTAAAAAATCCATAACCACAAGAATCAGCAGAGCTGCGTGGTACATGATAAAATCAGTCATCTTGCTGAACAAGATTTTGATTGACAGCAGACACATTATGAGAGGCAAGAGGGTGGGGAAAAAAGGCTGCTCTAACATGAGAGGCAAAGCACACAACATTAACCGAATTATGTAACGATTAGCAGTTATGGCTAATGGTGGTCAATAGGTTGCTTAATGATTCAAAAATAATGTTTCAATTTAGCGGTGTTAAATATGTGTGTGTAAAAGAACTCAGGGGCAGTAGATGTACGGAGGTGTGAAAAAGTATTTGCCCCCTTGTTGATTTCTTATTTTTGACACTCTTTATTGTTTCAGATCCTGAAACAAATTGAAATGTTAGTCAAAGATAGCACAAGCAAATGCATCATGGTTTTGAAATGAAGGGAAAACAAAATACAAAACTTCATAGTCCTGTGTGAAAAAATGTTTGCCCCCTAAAACTAGTATCTGGTTTGGTCAACCTTAGCAGTAACAACTGCAATCAAGCATTTTCATTAACTTGGAGTGAGCCGTGGAGGAATTTTTGTCCCACTCATCTTTGCACAATTGTTATAAATCTGCCTTATTGGAGAGTTTTCAAGCATTAAACGCCATTTTAGGGTCATGCCACTGAATCTCAATTGGATTTAGGTCAGGACTTTGAGTAGGCCAGTCCAAAGCCAAACGACCCACTAAAAGTCTAGAATTTTCCCTTTTTGTCTCATACATGAGCTCCCTTGTCACATT
>NC_079450.1:48198187-48258709 GCF_903798145.1 Danio aesculapii | reverse complement strand
CCTGATTAACAAAGATACTAAGCCGAAAAGAAAATGAATGAATGAATAATATGTTGAGTAATTGAATAATAATTTTCTTAATATAATAACATTTATTTTACATGGTTACATTTTTACATTTAAAGTAGTACAAAAAATAATAATGACTTTATAAGCGGATAAAGCCATATCGCACTGCTACTTATGTGATATTACTCATATATATTATAATTTTTCAATAATAATAATTTTTTAACAATATATTTTTTTAATGGATGCCAGTTTGAAAATAAATTTTTCCCATGGTATACTTAAATAAATAATAAACAAATACAAATAAATAAATACAAATAAAATAATAAAAATAATTTATTGAATAATATAATAATATTACTGATTAATTGTTAATAATAAATATAATAATATAATAACCTTTTTTTGCATTTATTTGCAGCAAAGTTTCATTATTATTATTCGCTGAGTGTTATTATGTTATTATGATTTAACTATAAAATTAAATAGAATATTTATTGATTGTTGTAATATTAATACTGATTAATATTGATTGGGACCTTTATACATCTAATAAATATTTTGCATCAATATTGGATTGTTTATGTCAAATTAATTGTTAGATCTGATTTCATTGTATAAAATAAAATAAAATAAAATAAAATAAAATAAAATAAAATAAAATAAAATAAAATAAAATAAAATAAAATAAAAAATGAAATAAAATAGAATAAAAAATAAAATAAAATAAAACTAAAATAAAATACAATAAAAATATATTAACTATTTATTGATTGATATAATATCAACACTGATTAATATTGATTGGTAGGTTTATACATCTAATATTTTGCATCCATCTTTGATTATTTATTAAGTGTTATTATGATTTAATTGTATAAAATAAAATATAACTAAATAAAATAAAATAAAATATAACTAAATAAAATAAAATAAAATAAAATAAAATAAAATAAACACCCTATAATGAATACATAATTTCTCTTCATTTCAGTCCTTTAACTCAATATTCAAGTAAAGAAAGCGCCTGTGATCCTCAAGCAGCGACACTAAAATTGCTGACAGTTTGTGGCTAAGTTTGGGCCTAGCAGCAGAGAAATCTCCCGCTGAGGAGGTATGGGTGTGAAATCCATTTAAGACTGCCGCGGGCACAAGCAATGTCATCCTGTAGAAGAACAGCCTCTGCAAACTAGTGCTACAAGCCCTTTGTGTGTCACTCCATCATCACTGTGCAAAGTACAGCAGGATCTAATGGCTGAACGGATCAGCTGTGAAGTTTAGTTGTGCCGCACACAAATATCAATGTGAAGGCCATTGTTTTTTTTAATAAGGTGAGGAGAAAAGGTCAGTGAAGATCCAGAGAGCGAGTGGGGAACAGAATGACTTGTTTATTCAGGTCTTGCCGTCTGTTAAAGTACAGAGATATTAAATGCAAGTGAAGAGCTTCTTTTTGGATTATAAAACCACAGAAATTCAGCTTTCACAGCAACTGTTTACCAAATCTGAACAGTTCAGTTCATTGATTTCAAACAAAATTTTCATTTGGGACTGTTTAATTATAAGAAAAATCCAGCCTGATCTCATGAGAAAACGTAAGTATTTTACGTTTTGTCAGTTTAGTGGCTAATTCGTTCGAATTACCAACCCCACTCCTAAACCCAACCATCATTGGGTGATGAGCAAATCATACTGTATTGTACGAATTAGATCGTATGAATTTACACGAATTAGCCACTAAATCAAAAAGTTACGATTTGCTGTGAGATTGTGTTGGAAAAATCATAATCAGGATTATTTTGGTCATGACTGTAATCACAGTTATTTAAAATGATAATCAGTTGGCCATATGACCAAAACGTTTTATAGATATATTTCATTTTTTTCCCCTGTAAATAAACTACACACACAAAATATTTTTGTTGCTTGTTCAAACTACTTATTTAAAATTAGTTAAACAACATAATTATTTTTTTTTTGGGAAAACTTAATTGTTTTATGGTCAACCTACTTAAATTTGTAAAAAATGTTTATGTTAACTTAAATGATTTGTGTTGAAACAACATCAATGAATTGTGTAGAACATGTGTAGAATTGTGTTTTACACTGAAATGATTTATTGGATTTACTAAATTGTTATAAAGGGCACCTATGATGAAAATCGACTTTTGTAAGCTGTTTGAACAGAATTGTGTGCAGGTATAGTGTGTCCACTGTCATATTAGGGTGATATAAAGACAATAAGTCTCTTTTTTTAAAGTTTCCTGATGTTAAAATAGGATCTAAATCCCTCCCATTTTGAGGCCCACCGCAATGTGACATAGGAGTGCAGTTTCCCCTCCCACCGATTTGATTGACAGCCGGGTATTAACATGTCTTTGTAGTAACGCGTGTAATCATATCAACAAGACAAGCAACCAGGATTAAAAGATCTGTTAAGCTCGCTGTGATCTTCAATCATCATCAAATGTGATCAAGAATGAGTTTAACAAGTTTAAAATGTTTTGAAATCAGTGCATGTTTGTAATGAATTACATAGATTTTATGTCTTTATCATTACAGCCGCATGTCAGTATAATTACAAAAGAAGATGCTTCAGTCTCGGATTGTGGACATTAAATGTGTATCCTGTTACATTTGCTGTGCAAAAACAGTGCAAAGTTCAACACGTACGCTGTGTTTGTGTGTGTAAACTTTGTTACTACATTGTGACTCATCGTTGCAGAAAGGCTTGAATTTACTCCACAACACATACTCCAACTAACAATTGGTAAAGTTCTTACTGCAGTATTCCTCACAAACGTTACATGAGATCTGCTTCCTTCATGTCTGTCTCTGTGCTGTTTATCTGACACAGCTGGTGATTTAAGCACACTCTGACAGGCACGTTGGAACGGTGGGCGGGGAGAATTAGCATTACAGGCATAGGCAACAAAAACAGCTGTGTTAAGAGTAGAAAATCCCAACATTCTGAAAGCTATAATAAATAATCTGATGGGTGTTTTGAGCTGAAGCTTTAAATACATATTTTGGAGACACGGAAGACTTATCTTAAATCTTGAATAAGGGGTAAAAACGTAAAGTAACTGGTAACAAACAATTTATATGGGCTAAATAAAAAAGGTAACTTTCAACTTAGTTTGTTTAAATTCAGCCCATATAAATTGTTTGCAACCACCTTTTATTAGCATCCAGTTAATATTGCTTTATTTTATTATACTGTTGATCAAGTTTACCTTAAATACCTTAGGTTGAGCTTAAATATTATATTTATGAAGGAAATAACAACTGCGTCCTGTATTTTTAGTGTTTTTAACAGGGCTTAATTTGTGCCAGAACAAGCCGATCTTGAATCCGGCACCTCTGAAATCTGATCCGGCACCTCATTTTACCGATCACCCTCCTCACACACATCACCCCCCGGCTCGCACTTCAATTTCGTCCACCACAAAAAAAATGTCATCCATTTGGATTAGGTACTTTTAACTTTATGTGATTTGATATTTGTTAGCTAAACACAAATAAAACAAATACGATTTATCTAATACTATAATTAAATCCAATGTGTTTTAGATTCTTCTTATTAATTTAAAACACACAGGATATAATATATTGTGTGGAGTTGCGTCATTTTTGCCCCTGAATATGAAGTAAACAAATCTGATAGAATTTAACTAATTAGATCTAGGGTTTTTCTAAATATATTTATATTTTAACTGATTCAATTCAATTCACCTTTATTTGTATAGCGCTTATACAATGTAGATTGTGTCAAAGCAGCTTCACATAAAAGGTCACAGTAAATAGGAACAGTGTAGTTCAGTTTGTCGTGTTTAAGTTAAGTTCAGTTTAGCTCAGTTCAGTGTGGTTTAATAATCACTACTGAGAGTCCAACTATTGAAGAGCAAATCCAACGATGCGCAGCTCTATAGATCCTGAACCATGCAAGCCAGTGGCGACCGCGGAGAGGAAAAAAAAAACTTCACTAATGGCGGAAGTGAAGAAAAAAACCTTGAGAGAAACCAGGCTCAGTTGGGCACGATCATTTTAATTTCTCCGCTGGCCGCTCCGCATGATTAAATCTAATAGCATTCGATTTTAACAGATTTAGATTGATTCTAAGGAATCTGACAGCATACCTTTTTAAAAAAAACTGACAAAATAAATCAAATCCAATCAGAAAGTTATGAACACATACAAACACGTATAAACGTTTTTAGATTTGTTTCTCCAAGAATGTTCACTTAAATAGCATAAACACACAAATATTTAAATGAGTCCGGATCACTAGGCTACTTCTTGAAACACAGATTTATTATTACCATCATATTTTGTCTCCTGGCATTTCATGAAGAATGCCAATTATCCTCGTGTCGTAATCCCAGAGTCGACTCACTCATGATGCCGACAGCACGCTAATGCCATGTAACTAATCCTCTTATACACTAGCTATGCAATTTGAGTGCATAAATATTGACTTTTTCGTGCAGTTTCCATCACCATTATTCATAAATGACACAAGCAGAATTCTTTGGCACTAAAGTCTATGTGAAATCAAAATTTGCTGTGTCAACGTTGATGATTTTAAAGGGATAGTACAAATTGACTCACTATTTGCTCACTCTTTGCTTGTTCCAATCTTTCATGTCCGATACGCCCCTGAGCATATGTCTTACATAGCGGATGTTCTGAAACACAAGTTTCTGGCACAGCAGCATCTTGTTGTCATATATCATTTACATTGTTTTCTTATTTTATTCAACAAAACTAGCATAAGCCTAGTATTTAGTGCAAGTTGGTACTACTTTGCCATATAGTGAATGCAGTAATTGACTATCATTAATAACGTTACTTGTTGAGCACAAAAGTTCAGAACATTCAGAAACGTCAAAAAACGAAATCTTACCTATGAAATGTTCTGCCTTTGTGCTTTGTTTTCTTTGTTTGCTCGTTACTAAACCTCTACACAGCGCTAAAGTCCAGCATCTTCAGATTGGCACACTGTCTCGACTAGTGCGGTTGAATGACATTTGTGCTAAGAGCACTGTATAAATGTGGTGCCGCTATTGACGCGTGCACAGGGTGCGTATGCGATATCTAGTGTATATATCTATGGTGTCACAGCAGCAGCCATTTTGAAAATGCTGCCATTTTGAGTTAGCTAACGAAAGTCAATTAAATTTTGTGGAAAAGTTTGCTCAGGCTGGTTAACTTTTGTATTCCCATTGGATCATGTGTCTGAGGCTCCACCTTCTTTAAAACAGAAGCCTTCTTCAGTTAATGTCTTCTGTCCACATTAAACTCAATATATATTACTAATCAAAAGTTGAGTTTTGATTTACAGTAGGATAAAGTGTTATCATACACTCATAAAATGACTTTAGCTGCTTGTTCAAACTACATATTTAAAATGAATTGGAACAACACAATTGTTATTAATTGTTGTTTTTTTTGGACACAACTTAATTGTATTTTACACAGTAGAACAAGATCTTTACTTAACAGGCCCATGCACAGACCCTTAAAGAAGCAGTTGCTCAATGCAATCGCGAAGTGAAGAGCGGCGGGAAGGGGTGGGGGTGCACGTTTGCGATCGTAAAGTGAAGAGGGGGGTGGGCGGCGATCGCAAAGTAAGGGAGGATGTTTGCCGATCACAAAGTAAAGGGAGGGGGGATGGGGGGATTGAGCAAGAGGGGCACCTTAGCCAATGAGGGCAAAGGGGCAGTGGCTCTAGCCACTAGGCCCCCTCCCTGTGCACGGCCCTGTTACTTAACATTCTAATAATTTATGGCCTTAACAATCAATAATTTTGACTTATACAATGTATTTTTGGATATTCAAACTCCTGTGCAACATAAGACCAGATTTGTTGTCACATTTGACCTTTTTCCAAAATATGAATATACAAAATCTTTCAATGCTGCGCTAAACAGTCCCAAATTAATCCGAACAAAATATGTCGGATAAATTTCACTCATTTTCAGCTTTCACCCTTCCCTGCTCAGCTGAGAAACCGAATATTACATCAATTTCACAATCCCAATTTCCCTTGACATCTGTTAGGCACGCTGTCAGAAAAAGGTAGCTCCTGCCGAGGATGAAATCTAGTAAATCTTCAGCAGTTTTAACATGGATTTAGAGTGTGATTTACGCTCCTGACCCTTTTGTAGCATGCTAAGCTGCAGAAATGAAAGCGCGGGGAGCGGATGAGATGGGGAGGAGGAGAAGAGAGATGAAGTGAAGGGAGGGATGGAGCGAGTTCATGTGAGGCTGAGTCTACAGTTCAAGCCAAATTCTTCCACTCTACTGAACACAGAAGCCATGACTCTTTGAGCTTTAATGCATTGAGAAATATTGTGAGTAGTGTACTCGTATATTTCTTTGAAAGTGGATGCCATCTATATACATGACTAGTTGGATTTGGAGGGAAGGATACACTCCAAAAAATGACGTTTGCTGTTTGTTCAAACTGTTTATTTTAAAACAAGCTAGAACCACAGATTTTTACATAGTATATTTAAATAATTAGTGATTTTAGAAAAAATCCAATTACGTTTTGTGGTGAATATGAAGAAAATAGCCTATTATATATGTTATATATATATCTTCTTGTTTTTTTGTGTGAGGAGGGCAACTTAATTGCTTTATATTCAATCAACTTAAATTTGAAAAACTAATAATTTTACTTTTAATCCCAGCAGACGTCATAAGACTTTAACATGAAGTTAGATTTAGATTGCCAATGTCTATGGACAATGTTATTTTGACGCGTAATAATGACGTGAAATGACGTTGATAATTTGTTTATTTTAGGTTGTGTTGGAAAGTAACTAAAATCCAACATCAAGCCAATGTTATATTGACATCCAATACTGACATTTATTCGTCAGGTATGGCAACCAAAATTCAATGTCTGATAGACGTCATATAGGTAATGTCCACACAGCATCAAGCTGTAACATTATTAGATGTTGATATTTTGCTGTTTTTAGGTTGTGCTGGAAAGTGACCAAAATGCAATGTCTGTCTAATGTCGAACAGAAAGTAAGAAAGACAGAAAGAAAGAAAGAAAGAAAGAAAGAAAGAAAGAAAGAAAGAAAGAAAGAAAGAAAGAAAGAAACTAACCAACCAACCAACTACATTCTAAAAAATTCTGGGTTATTTAAAACCAATTCTGGATGTAATATGGACGTAACCAACTGCTTAGTAATTTTTACTATACATACATATATATATATATATATATATATATATATATATATATATATATATATATATATATATATATATATATATATATATATATATATATATATATATATATTATAATTTTTTTTCAGGGTGTCTTAAAAAGTCTTAAAATATCTTAAATTGCAAAAACTAAATTTTAGGCCTTAAAAAGTCTTAAATTCGCTGAAATATTTTGTTGTGTGTTTTAAATACTTTTAAATAGGTAATATTGCCTATTAAGTGACCCAATCACTACAGTCAACAATCCATTTAAAAAAACAATCAAATAAAAAAACAAATCTAATTTATTAACTTTAATTACCAATATGGTTAAATTATGTTCCTTACAAATATTACTTATAAATATATGTTGTGCCACAGTTTAGTTTATTGTAGCTAATTAATAGTTTTTAAAACTTGTCTTTTTTAAAGAAAAGTTATGCTAATAAAATATGCTAATAAAAATATATGTTTATAACTAATTTGCTTGTTTTGACACATTATTTAAAATATTTGGAAATATCAAAATTTTCATTTTAAAGAGACAAAAAACCTAACTGTTTTCCCCAATAAAAGTTAGAAATTTTGTTCATAATGGTGTTAAAATGGTCTTAAAATGTCTTAAGTTTGACTTGGTAAAGCCTGCAGAAACCCTGATTATATTTTATATTTATATATTTTTAATTTGCTGATTAATAAATGCAAATTACACTAAATTTATATCTCATTCATCGCAGAATAATGATTTTATTTTTTGTCACATTGAATAATATAGCCATCGAAATTTAAAGAGGTACATTGTAATTATCGGCGGTTCATTCCGCTGTGGCGACCCCAGAATAATAAAGGGACTAAGCCGACACGAAAATGAATGAATGAATGAATTGTAACGATCTACTGCTCTAAAACATGTGCTTTTGTTCACTACATGTGTTTTTGTTTATTTTGTTCATTCTTTTTTTAGAGAAAACGTGAGAATCAGTATTTCGAAATTTGTTAGACAAAGGATCTTTCTCTTAAAGGGGTAGTTCACCCAAAAATGCACATTTGTTTTGTACATTAAAATGTACATTAGTTACTTTTTTAATCATCACAAAAGCAGGTATTTTGAAGATGGCTCAAAGCCAGCTAGCCATTGACCTTAGTTGTACTTTGGATAACAGCTATCGATCTTCAGAATATCTGCTTTTGTCATCAGCAGAACAAAGGAAAGACTTGAGGTTGAGTAAATGATGATGATATGTTCATTTTTTTGCAAACTATCTGAATAATAAAGAACAAAAGCTACCAAATCCTGCTCTTCCTGATAAAAAAAAAATGGCGATCAATACCTCAAGCAATTCTGAATAAGCGTGATAGAGTTACGAGCCGAGGTGAAACCTATAGGAAAAGCTCAATTAATCTTCAATCAAACCATATTGGTCTCAACCATGTCGAGCAGAACTAATATAACCCTTGTCATAATAATTACGAACATTTCCCCGCCAATAACTCCCATGGTGATACCTCACCTTTTGATATGGAAATAGGCGAGCACAGATTCCAGCGCATTTCTGTCAGGCAGTGGAGGAGGACAATGAGGAGAGGAGAGAAAGAAAGAGAGAAAGAGAGAGCGGAAAGGCCAGACAACCTACCGGTAAATGAGTGTGATGGAATGTGGGTCTTTGGGAAACGCAACATGCTTCGGTGTTGGGAAATAAATGAATGTGAGATTGAAAACATACAGAAAATTGATGAAAGATCATAGATTGAGATGATGAAATTAATTGATGAACTAATTTTCCATCTTGTATTTAAGAAACACATGTGGCAAGTGGGTGGTGTGAAGACAAAGACAGCCTGGAAATCAATTCCAATGGTACGCATTTAAACTACATTTTTATTCCTTTATCATTGACTTTGCATTCGACAATGAGCAGTAATTCAATTATACGATCAATATAATAGCAAAGCATCAAGCATACAATAAATCTTCCAGGAAATGGCACCAGGTGTAAATACAGTACAAAGAGTAAGAGAAGAAAGTGCTTACCTTTGTGTACTGGAGCCTCACAAACACACACACACACACACACACACACACATATACACACATACAAACGAGCGACCAGACAGACAAGAGAACCCATCATTGTTCTTCACTTTCTCCACCCACACAAAGCCCACGCAGCGAGTGTGTGTGCAGATATGCAGCAGGAGCCACAGAGAACATACACACACATACAGCAAGTGTGACAGCGTGAGAGGCTACACACAAAGAACTCAGAGGAGACTCCACTCTGGTCACATGACACGTGTGTGAGTGTGTGTGCCTGAACACTAGTATGTACATGACATGCTGGTGCATGTGTGTGTGTGTGTGTGTATGGAAATGAAGGAGAAACAAATGAAGGGAAACCCTACACACCGCCATCAGAGAGATGTGGATATAGAACACATCTGTTTTACGAGGCCCTCGGGGAATGCAGATGCTCAACACACACAATCGCCCTCCCTGTATTATTAATAACTTTTAATGCTTCCATTACATGGGATATCGTCTGCGTTGCTTTAACATGGAGGAGTGTCAGAATACATAAGCGCAATCTTTTGTTTTTGGTGTATAATTTCAACAATTCATTTGTTAATTTGATCAATTTAGTTCTTCAATCAATCAACAGTTGTTGAAAAAAATATATAAATACAATTATTGCTTTTTTTAAATTATTTATTTATTATTTAGTTTCATTTTTTTTATTAATTTTATCTTTTTTTCCTTTTTATAGTAATTTAAAGTTCCCTGTTTAGGCTTCTAATAACCTTTCTTCATTGTCGTAGACCTCTTTCAGCACAGTTTTGAATACCAATTTTATTTGTCTATTACCATTCTTCTATTGATTTATTTTTAACTGGCTTAATTTTACCCTTACTTAACCCTAAATACAGATTTGGCTTATTGCCTTTTTGGGTTTGGAAAGTTATTTTATGTGTTGTGTATTTATGTGTGTATGTATATATGTGTATATATGTATATATATATATATATATATAAAAGTATGTCCTTGTCATACCTTGCCTTGTTACTCTTCAGTTTTTCTTTTTTATTGACACTATTGTTGTTATTGCTGCCACTATTGTTAATACTATTATTTAACAACCTGTATATTGGTTATTACATGTATATATACACACTTTGCTTAATGCTGATTGTCTACGGAATGTTCTCTGTGCTCGAAAAATAATAAAATAAAATAAAAATTTGATGGAAAAAAATACAATTATTGCATTCAACGAATCTACAATAAACTGCAATTTTTAACTGCAATTTTTATGATTTGTGTGTGTGTGTGTTGAACACAAAATAAGATCTCTTAAATAATGCAGAAACCCTTTAACCATTGAACTCCATAGTAGGAAAATGGATAATTTCATCAATTCATTTGTTAATTTGACCAATTAAATTCTTTAATCAATCAATATTTCCTGACAAATATATATACCTACAATTATTGCGTAGAATGAACATCTACAAATAACCGCAAAGGGATAGTTCACCCAAAAATTAAAATTAACTCACTATTTACAGTACTCGCCATACAGTGATTTCAAACATTTATGATTTTTTTTCTTTTGTTGAACACAAAAGAAATATTTTAAATAATAACCCTTTAAACTTTGACTTTCATAGTAGGAAAATGTATAATTTCATCAATTATTTTGTTAATGAAGTCAATTAATTTCTTTGCTCAACCAATAATTGCTGAAAAAATATATAAAAATACAATTATTGCATACAATGAACACCTACAAGGTACAATGAAAGTCCATTAAAGAGATCCACCCCAAAAATTAAAAATTACTCAATATTTTCTTGCCCTTAAGTGGTTTCAAACATTTATGATTTGTGTGTGTGTTGAACACAAAAGAAGATTTCTTAAATAATGCAGAACCCCTTTAACCACTGACTTCCATAATAGGAAAATGGATAATTTCATGATTTAATTTGTTAATTTTATCAAATAAGTTCTTCAATCAATTAATAATTGATGAACGAAATATATAAATTCAATTATTACATACAATGAAAAGCTACTATTAACCGCACTACGGTACATTAAAGGGATGGTTCATGCAAAAATGAAATTTTACACACTATTTTCTCACCCTCAAGTGGTTTCAAATGTGGTTCACCAATGAGGTTTATTTTTCTTCAGTTGAGCACAAAAGAAGATATCTTGGACAATGCATAAACCCTTTACCCATTGACTTCCATAATAGAAAAAAACAAATACCATGGAAGTCAGGTTTCCAACCTTTTTCAAAATGTCTTCTTATTTGTTTAACAGAATAAAGGAACCCATAAAGGTTTGAAACCAGTAAAGGGAGCATAAATCCTGACAGTATGTTAATTTTTGGTGAACTACCCCTTTAACATCTTACTTTTTTTATTCAAATTTGTCAGTGAGGATATAAGAAAATATAATAGAAATGAAGCATTTTTTTTTTAATCCTGGTTCTGAACATTTTATCTGATGATCAGAATTATGTGTGTTAAATAAGGAAACTGCACTTGATTTGAAATTTGCTGGTCTCCAGAACGAGGACTGAAATCCGCTGTATATACAGCGCAGTTCGGGAACGGAAATGGGAAGCTAATTCCAGCATAGGAAACCAATCAATGAGAAAAAAATGAGGGAGTGTGTGTGAGAGAGAGAAAGAGATAGGGACGGGTGGAGGGGGATGGGAGGTATGTTATCTCTTTAATAGACTAATCAGCGTTGGTATTGTGCATTTGCTCTGCTGAGAAGCTTTTGTCTGATATCGGCATTATTGTGCCACTGAATAGACTTTAGCATTAGCGAGTGCTGTGCTGAGGATTAACCAGCGGAATAATGCGTGCCAATACATTTTTTTCATGTAAAGGCGATTTTCGTAATAACGTCATTGACGTTAATAAAAAATGATTTGTTTTAAATCATTGTTTGACAGATTTAAATGAGAGTTTTCAATACTGTACTGTTTAAATACTTTGAACGGTCTCATTCAATTGATAATTGTTGTATTAAAGATCATTTTTAAGTAGCTTGTTGGAGTTTAATTATTTTTATGAGACAAAAAAATTGATAATACAAATGTGTTCCTTCAGTAATTTAATGTAGTTGGGGAAAAATGTGGATAATTTTTTGTATTAAAATGACTGAATGACATTTTGTGAAATATTAATTACTACGTAGAATTTTAATAAAATAATAATAAATCATTGCTTTTTGGTTTCTTTAACAGAAAGATCACGCAAATTAATATCTAATGTTTGACTTAGATTGTAACTTCATACTAAATTAAGAAGTGAGGGGTGGTGATTTCAACATGTAAACCTCCACAAAGCAACCGACACACTCTTTCGCTTTACATTCACCACGCACACACCTTTATCTCTTTCAGAAATGCATCTGACATAATGTACATTGCACAAACGCAGAGCGAAGATGCGTTCGTTAGAAAATAAATTGCTTTCAAACAGCCTTTGTTAATGGTTATGGTTTGGAGAACAAAGACGAGGAACCTCCCTGGTGCGCTGGTGATTTTGCCTACTTCCAGAGCTCCTCACCATATAGCGCACATCCATCCATCCTCGGAGGAATTCTCTGTCAATCACACAGCCTGTGGGCAGCTCTGCCTCTACGGCCATTTTGTGAGCAGATCCACAGGGAGAGCTTCATATTATAGAGATAGAATATTTAACTATGGAACGAGATACTTCATATGTGTATATTTGTGTACATTTATTCACTATATGTTATGTTAAAGCAGTTCTGAAGACAGATACAAAAGAAAACGTTGGTCTTTTGTCAAATATATAGATTCTTTTCCGACAAAGCAGATGTCTGCGAACACTCACAGTCACTCACTGGTATAGTAATAATTGTGTCTTATTGGAGCAATTCATGTGTGTTTGGGTGCCTTGTATCCTATATTGCAAAGTAAAGGTCAGAAATTGTTAATCAGGGATACATTTTTTTGCTTTGCAGTGTTGCCTGTTTATTAATTACATAATTACATACTTATATATGGTAAACCAAACAGTGTTACACAACCACTCACAAACACGCAGCTTAGGTAAATCCTTATAGATAGTCCAGCATTTGGTTGCGTACCGCACCACACCCAAAGCCACAGTGAGCATATGGAGCGCAATTGAGTCCAAATGGCTCACTGAACAAGCGCTACAATCCATATAACATGTATGAGATTGGAATTGCGTCTGGTTTTTGTATATACAGTTAATGCAGGTTATTTTTATAAACATGGCTTCAAATGAACCTTGACAGATGTCAGAGTCATCTTCAATTAGGATAATGAGAAACAGGCCTGAACATAATTCAGTCTACGGCCTTTCTGAAAGGTCCTAATATGATTGAACTTATAAATACTCTTCAGTTTTTAGGGTGTGATAAATACGCATGCGGTCAAAATCGTTGTTTGTAGAGCTAGGGACATCAAGTGTGGCAATATTTGAGGGCGTCATGCAAACCCATGTATGAATTATGAGCCGGGTGGAACCTTATTGCTTTATGAGGCTCATTGTACATCATCAAGTAGCCATTATCATATGTCAAAGCATCAAATGTGCACTGCACACTTATGCTTATATTATATGAGTGCGTGAAAAATGGAAATGTAGTTATCTGACACTGACATCCGTCAGCTAACCGTGTACAATTCAACTAAATGTGGATTAATCCATCAGTCTTAGCATGTATAATGTGTCTGCATTTCAAAACCGATGCTCAAAAAATGATCCTGAGATCACGACTATATATCCAGTAAGGCATTTCCTTTTGTAATGAAGTGCCAATCTGTGGATGCTCTTTGGTAATAAATGGCCTTTCGTATTATAGTAAGCTGAGAAACGGAAATGTCAGGGTAGACTCCTCCTGTGTGGATGGACGCAGGTGAGAGACACAGGCTAATGTACCTGGGATCCCTCAGCTCACTAATGAAGCCCCCCACTGACAAACACACACGGATATACAGTACATAGCACACATACATTACCTTTATGCAGAGACATGATGTTCTGTATGCGTGTAAGCAAAATGTATTGTGAAAATGTGCAGCATGTTGATGAGAGTTCATTTGTATGCAAGTCGACACGAAGAGTCGACTACCGGCCAGGCAAGGTTCAGTTGGTGCCGCCATAGTGCGACCACACCTGACCTCTGACTAGTTCTTTCAGAAACGCTGGCCTTCTAGGTTTCCACATGCTAAAGCAACAACTATTAGAGCATAAAGACTTGATTTTTTAAAGGGGGGGGGGTCACTCTACCCATCATATTTATCTTAAATACCTCGGTTTATTCCACTGGACAGGGCTTTCGGAAGCTTTGCATTTAAAGAGAAGCCGCTTCCTGCACCTTTGCCTTTATGTAAAGGCGACTTGTGTACTCACTGCTTTATCTTAAACAAAGGTCCACCTTTGCATGTATGTGCCCATGCATGTGAACGGCTTTGAATTCTTCAGTTTAAATGGCTTACGCAGTGATTCCTGGACATCCTTTGTGGCGTTACGTAAAAATTGGTTGCACAAAGGTGTTTGTTCTCTTGGCCACCACATGCTTTTTCCAGATTTTTCGAAAATTCCGAGGGCATATTTGAAAAGTCTTATTGTTTAAGGGAACCCAAGGGGACAGTCCCTCATCCACAGCCAGGCTTGACAGAGAAGTCACTGTTCTACAGTGGACAGGTTAGCACAATAATGTGACAGACCGTTATACAAAGAGAACATGCACTTTTTAAGGGCATCACCGCTTGTGTGCACGAGACACACACTCCTAATAAAGGAAGTATGGTCTGCAGGGCCTCAGGCATTAGAACACACATAGACAATGTCAGTGAGTGTGTCTGTAGTACATGTATGTGTGCGTGTATATGTGTGTGCGCTTGCTGCCTGCACTTACCCTTCGGAAACCCTCATGATCTTTGCAGACAGTGGTGCTGATTGTGTCCTGTCGCTTCCACGAGCTTCCCCAGCTCTGATCTCACACACACTCTCTTTCATACATCCTTCCTCTCGCTCTTCTCCACTAACTGCCTCTTTCTCCATCCTTGCTTCCTAACTCCACTCACACCCTCACACACTCCAGGAGAATGAGATCGGTAGCCTCACCCTGGCACAGAGAGTAGAGAGACACATGGGAGGGGTGTTTTGTAATCTGCCAGGTCGTACCACCCACGGGAGAGCTCTGACGAGAGGGGGAACGGGAAGAGGGGAGGGAGAAAGGAAGCCATGAGCGCTCTCCATCTATACCATCACCGACACCCTCCGTCTGACTGCGAGTGGTCTCTTCCGCCTTGCTATTGGAAGCTCCTGCCTTATCTTCATTAAAATTCAAGCCCAAAAAAAGAGAAGAAACAAGGGGAATGCCTTCACACTGGAGATGGATTCAGCTATTGGTATTTACCTAAGACATAAGGATTAGGATAAGTCATCGAGACATACTAGAATGAGCACGCTACCACAATCGAGCGGTGCGTGAGCCGTTGAAGCAGCATGTGTGAGCTGGCCGGTGGGAGTCAAATAGGTGTACGTGACAGTCACTGTACACACTGTAAATTGGGTGTCTACTGTGTAGAAACAGTTTACCTGTAGTATATTAAGGTATAAAGGTCCAATCAATCAATTGAAAATAAATCCATGCTAATGTGGCTAATTTGACAGAGCATGCATATAGGTGTTGATGCCATAATGATGGAGGCTGCGTACTTCATAGTAGCATTTGATTTAGTCTTGATTTAGTCAGACTGTGGTTGGAAAGACACAATGACTCTGTCATTTTTTGCAGGAAATGACATGTTGGTGTAGTTACAGTATGTATAATGTGACTTTGTAAGACTGATTTTCGAGCATCTGGGTTTGTTGGGTGGGGTTATGCTTCCGAACGAAAAGAAAATCATCATAAAGTCAATTTCCCATGCGCAAAGATGCCTTGTAGTTTATTTACCTCTTGGAAGCCGTACTGAATAGCTACATTAGCCATATCATCAGCCATCAATGTCTACAGCAGTCACTAAAATCAATGACAGAAATATGTTCAGAGCGATCGACACAAAAGGTTGTGTTCCTTATATATACAACCCGATGAATCTGAACTCGATAGGTCAAAGCAAAAAAGGGCTCAAATTTCAGCATGTATGCAACCCGGATTATAGAGATTGAAACTGATCCCTGGGATTAAATAAAAGCATGGGTGTTGTGACATCTCTGAGCACCTTGGGCAGCAAGCTAAAGATAATTTGAAGGGAATCATTTGGGCGTATTGTATTAGGTTTGACTGACATTTATCCCTGCAGTAAAAACGCCAGAATCCATTACGGCTGTTGACAGGCGAATTGATTGACAGATGGGTGTGGGAGGGCAAGTGCGATGTGTTTAATTGTATATGTGCATATAATATTGTTTGACAACATGGAATCTTGATTTAGCACTGAGCTACAGATGACCAATTTGGCAGCTGTTTAAATGTACACGCTGCTGGTTTTTCATGTCTACGAGCATCTCCTTAATCTAGAAGGCACTTCAAATGTAAGTATTTCAAAAACTGTTTGTAAAAGGCTGCTGTGCATATGTGAAAATAGATGCTGAAGACGGCTTTACACCCTACCCCCAACAAAGCGAATGCATTTATACGCATCACCGCCATCCCACGCTACTGACACTAGCAGTGTGTGCGTTTGCATATTCATGCATGTTTTTTACAGTAATCAACCTTGCTAATTTGCCCAATGTCAAGACTTTGAAAGCGCCATCAAGCTTTTGTGGCATCGGTGTAAATATATATAATAATGTGTACATAAGCATGGTGGCTATTCTATTCATTCACCCCCATCAGACTGTTTTGCTACCTTGTTTTTTTTTCTCTCGATCTCTTAAAAAGGTGTTCCTGAAATAAAGGAGGAAGTCTGTTTCAGGCGGTTTGGCAGCGGGCACACCCTATAGGAACGTCTGTCTGCCTCCTGTCTTCTCCGTCGTGCCACAGAGGGGATATGATTAGCCAGCACTACTGGAGTTGGATGCAAGGATGGAGGGAGAATAAAAGCATGTGGGGGGATGGTGGGAGGAAATTGGCCATATATGCGTTTCTTTGTGATGGCCCTATTGATTTTGATGTATCATGAGACAGTGGTTAGGTTAGACAGCGAGATGGAAGAGACTTAACGGTGGAGAGAGGGATAGCGAGGGAGAGGCAACAGATGGAATCGAGAGACGGGATATATGGAGAATATAGGGCAGACCGTTGTTAGTTGTTATATGGAGGAGTGGTCTCAAGGGCTGTGTCTGCGAGGTTTTGCAATCGAATGTCCAATTATGCAGGGTTCAGGCTACATAATATCTGCCAGATTTTGACATGATCTGTTTGACCTTGGGTATTGTGGTGATTGGGTTTGAACGCAAGAATCTATTGTTTTTATTTTGTATAGTGTGTGTAATTGAGGATAACAACCAGTATTGGCACTAAAGCTCTTCCGTTTGGTAAGCTTTTAAATATGTTAAATGAAAAACAGAAAGTGCTATTGCTGCTACTATGTGGAATTGACTAAAGACCAAAGATTATTAAAAGGAGTTAAACAAATATGGTTCACTCGCATTACTATGAATGGGGAAAAGTGCAACGTTTAGTATTAATGCCACAGCGAAGGAAGTTCTGCCTTCCAGTCGAAATAGACAATTGTCACTTATTATAGACACATGGTTCTGTAGGGTATGGATCTGTACAGTTTTGCTTGGTTGTTACGGCAAGACCCATCATTTGGCAACTACTGTGTGGTTGCATTGAACTTGACAGGAGAAAAAAAAAACATCACAGCACATCCCATCACATGCTGAGTCCTTCCAGTGATGTCCTGCAATCAGGTTTTGTCTCTCTTCTTCCAGTGGTTATAACCATAACCATTGAAACAACCATAAAGGAGATTGGCGTCATGCCTATCTTTACATATGCGTAGTAGTTGGAGTTGCTTAAAATTACATCTTTAGCAACAAAAGTAATGGGACAGATCCCTTGTTGCTGATTTGAAATATGTAATTTAATGGTAAATTCAGCAAGCAATTTTTCTAAATTTCAGGATTCCCTCATTCATTTAGATTTAGCAAATTTAGCCATCGAGTGAACAGACTTTTTACATATTATTGACAGGCGATCCAGCCAATCACAACAGTGCCCCGTTATTGTCCACCATTTTGTCTGGCATGTGTTGTAGTAAAGTTATATTGGCGATTAGCATGAAAAATTGTGAGAATATGCTCGTATGGGTCTTCACTGTCAGGGACTTTGACCCTTTGCCGACAGTTTGATTGAGAGGCGGTCCTGCCATTCACAACTGTGCCCCATCACTGTCCGGTATTTTGTCCAACATGTTTTGCACTAAAGTTATTTTACCTATTAACATGAAAATTGGTGAGAATATGCTCGCATGGGACTTTGCTGTCAGGGACTTTGACCCTTCGCTGTCAGTTTTATTGACAGGCAATCCGGTCAATCACAACTGTGCCCCATCATTGTCCACCATTTTGTCAGACATGCGTTGTAGTAAAGTTATATTGGCGATTAGCTTGAAAAATGGTGAGAATATGCTCGTATGGGATTCCACTGTCAGAGACTTTGACCCTTTGCCGTCAGTTTGATTGACAGGCGATCTGGCCAATCATAATTGTGCTCCGTCACTGTCCGCCATTTTGTCCAAAATGCATTGTAGTAAACTTATAGTGTCGATTAGCATGACAAATTGTGAGAATATGCTAGTATGGTTATTGCAATGCAGAAAGCAGGTACCCAGAAAGGTTGGGCTATATACAATTTCATCCTTTCTCGAAATCTGGAGGACTGTATGAAACGGATACGTTTGTGTGCACAGCCTCCCCATCAACTGTCAATCAATGGTGCTGTCACTTGCCGAATGAATGACTTGAAACACGAGGACTCGAGACTGATGAAGTAATCTTTTCTGTTATTGGAGCGGCACAGCCCGCATAACTTTAGTTTATGGAGAAATGAGTGGTGACTTTGCAAAATACTCAGGTGATGACAGGTGAGATGAGCAAAACTGTCTTGAGATTGAGATAAAAAAGAAATTAATCTTATCATTTTACAGACGTATTATAGTTTGAAATATATATATATATATATATTTTTGAGATGCCATTGTTTGATTGTGTTTGTGAATTAGGATATGGAATTGATAAGTAACATTTTAATTATATTCAAATGATCCAAACTTCTCATCACTGTACTTGTAGGCTAAAGTTGCGCTACAAGTTACATTTATATCCTAAATATATGCCTCATATGCATTTTGCAGACCTTTATTTCTGCTTCTGTCTGAAATCTCTAATTTTTACCAGAAATGATTCACTGTTTCCCTGGGGAGTGCACAAATTGATAGCTGAGTGCCATGGCTGAAGTGGGTTGGGCTTAACGTAGGGTCAGTTATGCAATGGAATATCCACCATCAGGTTTTAGGTATTACTTTATCTATAGGACTGCCAGTACAAAAAACACAATTTTAGTTATGAATGTTTGATAATGGGGCGATGCGGTGGCGCAGTTTGTAGCGATGTCGCCTCACAGCAAGAAGGTCGCTGGTTCGAGCCTCGGCTGGGTCAGTTGGCATTTTTGTGTGGAGTTTGCATGTTCTCCACGTGTTCACGTGGACATGTGGTATAGGTGAATTGGGTAAGCTAAATTGGCCGTAGTGAATGAGTGTGTATGGATGTTTCCCAGAGATGAGTTGTGGCCGGAAGGGCATCCGCTGCGTAAAACATGCTGGATAAGTTGGCAGTTCATTCAACGGTGGCAACCCCAGATTAATAAAGAGACTAAGCCAAAAAGAAAATGAATGAATGTTTGATAATGCTCTTATTTCCATAAATGAGTCACTAGCCAGCTTTTCTTTGCAATAAATGCTGCAAACTCCAAGTTGGGTTAAGGTTTTCAATTAAAATTACATGATATGTTTTAACCTAACGGTTGCGTTTGTCCCAATGTTGGGTTAGGGTTAGGTACTCAAAAAAATTTCCTTTTGCTTCTTGTTCAAAGTACTTATTTAAAATGAGTGAAACTAAACAATTCCTAAGGTTTTATTTGGGAAAAATTCTTTGTTTTATGTTCAATCCACTTAAATTTGTAAAACTGATTAAATTAACGTGATCAATTTGTGTTGTGAAAACATGAAGGAATTGTGTGTAACCCAGCATTTTTTACAGTGAAGGCTTACGGTACAGTATGACGTTATTCAAATTGATAAAGAAGGCATGCTGTGATTGGTCAGTGATTGGAACAATTCTTGCTCATGACAAAATAAGAATTTGTGACACAGATATTGTCATAACAGACAAAAAAAATTGTTTAGTCTTAACCTGACATTACTATTTTTTCTATCCCTGTTTTGTATGTATGTTCTAACACTGGAGTTCAAAGATTTTTTTTCATGACCCTCATGCCATTCCAACAGATTTTTTCAACATTCTCATTCTGAAAACGTAGCCCTACATTTCTGGAGATTGCAAATTATGTAGCTAGAAGTATGTATGGGGGCATTTCGTCTTTAAAACGAATTCATTACCTTCGTATAGATGGCTTTCCTGCTGTTACCAGTTTGTCCGGTAGCTCGTAATGTACGTCAGCGGACTTGCGACGCAGAGAGGAATTGACTACGATGACGGGGTTCAAGTCCAGCAAAGAATGATTCCAGAACGTGGGTAAAACAAAAACAGAAACCAAAAAATAAAATGAACAAGTAAATAGCGGGGTAAGAATGTGGTAAAATGGGAAAACGTGGTTGGGTTTAGGGAAGGGGGAGGGTGGTTCAGTCCGTCGATCAGTCAGTCGACAGCGGCCTCTGGTGGATTTACGTGAGAACAGCAGGCATGAATGGCACTCGCGAGAGAAATTTGAGAGCTGAAAAAGCGTACACAGTGGCCTTTGGTGGATTTGTAAAAACAAAAACTACAAAAAACGTACCTTCCGGGATGCATTTGGCGCTTTCCAGAAATGTATATAGCGATATGTTTTCAGAATGAGACTGGGTTGGATTTTTTTCTCCACTGTTAACCAAAAAAACATATAACTTGAGATTAGTTATCATTACTATTGGAAGCTAAGAATAAATAAAACTGTTTGGTTACAGATATCTTGATTTGTGGTTCACGTAAGAGGTCATACAGGTTTGGAATAAAATATATAATTAAACGATAAAATTTGTAATGTTTAGATAAACAACACATTTTTCAGACTTTTTTTTACAGTCAATGATTTACTGTTTTAATTTTGCTGAAACACTTTGAATGTAATGTTTAATTACAGGTTCTACTGTGCACATAAGATTGAAACCATGAGCAGTTTGTGTTTAGCAAACTACATATTTATATATACAATTGAAGTCAGAATTATTAGCCCCCCAACCCCCCCTCCCCCCTTGAGTTTTTTTTATTTTTTTATTTCCCAAATTGTTTAACAAGGTCATGGAAATTTTCACAGTATGTCTGATAATATTTTTTTCTTCTGGAGAAAGTCTTATTTGTTTTATTTCGGCTAAAATAAAAGTAGTTTTTTATTTTTTAAAAGCCATTTTAAGGTCAAAATTATTAGCCCCTTTAAGATATATATTTTTCAGATAGACTACAGAACAAACCATCCTTATGCAATAAATTGTCTAATTACCCTAACCTACCTAGTTAACTTAATTAACCTAGTTAAGCTTTTAAATGTCACTTTAAGCTGTATAGAAGTGGCTAGAAAAATATCTAGTCAAATCTTATTTACTGTCATCATGGCAAAGATAAAATAAATCAGTTATTAGAAATGAGTTATTAAAACTATTATGTTTAGAAATGTGTTGAAAAAATCTTCTCTCCGTTAAACAGAAATTGGGGAAAAAAATAAACAGGGGGGCTAATAATTCAGGGGGGTTAATAATTCTGACTTGTATATATAATAAAACTGTATATATTCCTGGACAACATCAGTGAAAAATTCCAGTATCTTTCCTACAGCCGAGACTTGAAGGGTTTGAAAAATATCCATGAGAGTAAAATCTTGTCCCAACATCATTGATGTTTTTCCTTTGCAAAAAGCTAATTTAAATGGAAAACATCATACATTACATGAGATGATCTATCAGAAAATCGTAGAGGCTGAATAAAAGAATAGCAGCACGATGGCAAGGAAGAGAAACAGACTGAGAAGGGAGAGAAGGAGAATGTGGGTATATACATTTACTTCAGAGATGGCGAATGAGGAAGCCCCATTGATTTGACTACATCATGTGACATCCCCCTTCGGCAAATGTTACAGTCTAAATAGAGCGTATTTTGTGTGTGTGTGTGTGTGTGTGTTTGTGTGTGTGTGTATATACGTGTGTTGTGTATGTGTGTGTGTGTGTGTGTGTGAGCCATCACAAGCTCCATAGACCAGCTCTTTTTCTAATAGATTCCATCTGTCTGGCCCAAGCCCCCACCGAGCAGGCAGAAATACTGCTAATGTTTATACTCACACCTCTGAAAAGACGGAGACCCCCGGTGCTTGTTCTCAAAGGCTGGACATCAGGGTCACCACAGTGTATCATACAAGAGAATAAGTGAATTCTGGAGCTTGACATTATTAAACTAAAGGTTGGTAAATTAACATTCTGCCATCATTCATGCACCCTAACGTCATTGCAAATCTTTAATCTGATTTTTTTAATCAAATCTGAGAAATGTACAGTTAAAGTCAGGATTATTAACCGTCCTGAATTAATAGCCCCCCTATATATTATAACATAATAGTTTTAATAACTCATTTCTAATAACTAATTTTTTTTTGCCATGATTACAGTGCATAATATTTTACCAGATATTTTTCAAGATACTAGTAAAGTGAAATTTAAAGGTTTAACTACAGCATGTCAGTAAGTTACGCCCCATTTACACTAATATGTTTTAGTTTTAAAATGGCATTTTAGAATAAAAACGATCCATGTTCACACTGGTGTTTCACCTAGTGTTTCTGAAAAGATCTCCGTCCACACTACACCGATGTCATGCACTGCAGCGTTTGCACATGTCTGAGCCCCAGACAGTCAGTGGGTGCTTTGAGCACACCTCCCCAGGTGAGAGCAGCGCACATCGTACAGTTCATCATGGATCTTTCACTGGATCTCATCTCACTATAGTTGTTAAACATGATATATAATTAATCTCATCTCTATCTAACAACTCTTTTGTCTTTTGAATCTTTCACTTGTTCTCAGGTTATGTGTTTTGGCTGAGCACAAAGATAAATTAATATATTAATTTATGCAACCACCTACACTGATTCTGCTGATTATTAAAACTGATATTCAGCAAAAGAGACAGGGTATGTTTAGTATTTTTCAATGAAAATGAAGGGAGGCAGTTATGTTATAGGCTCCATTTTGTTTTCTGTCATATAAATATGTAGCTACATGATGTCTTAACATTTTTGGTGGCTGTTAAGTTCGTCATTTCAAATTGAAAATAGGCAGTTCCTTATAATCATGTTATGATTTTATTGTTAAGAAACAAAGTAGCCAGTGTGATGTGAATGACCTCATAGAGTCCCCTATTCCCTGAAAATTTACCCGATGTGTCCTCAGGAGTTTGTTTTCCATATTAAACTCGCGTAGCCTGAACTTACAAGAAAAGGATGCAAGACTGAACTTGTGCACTTCATATTGAGAAAAAGCCTCAATCAGGTAGCTCAAATATCTGCAGCCACGCCTCCATTTTCAGATGTCTCAGTTTTCCTCCATCCACACTGAGATGGAGCAGCGTTTAAAATTAAATGAAATGAAAACGACCTCTTCAGCGTTTTAAAAAAGCTCCGGTTTCGAGGATTGAAAACTCCGGGGTAGTGTGGACGGAAGGCGTAACTGTAGCAGAACTTATGCTTTTTAAATCTAAAGTGTATTAGTGTAAACGGGGCCTTTGGGTAATTAGGCAAATCGTTGTATAACGATGGTTTGTTTCATAGACAATCAAAAAAAATATTGCTTAAAAAGGCTAATAATATTGTCCTTAAAATGGTTTTAAAAAATTAAAAACGGCTTTTATTCTAGCTGAAATAAAACAAATCAGACTTTCTCCAGATGAAAAAATATTATAGGAAATACTGTGAAAAATTTCTTGCTCTCTTAAACATTCATTTTCTTTTTGGCTTAGTCCCATTATTATTCTGGGGTCGCCACAGCGGAATGAACCGCCAACTTATCCAGCACATGTAATACGCAGCCGCAACCCATCACTGGGAAACATCCACACGCACTCATTCACACACATGCATTACGGTCAATTTTAGCATACCCAATTCACCTACACCACATGTCTTTGGACTTGTGAGGGAAACTGGAGCACCCGGAGGAAACCCACGTGAATGCGGGGAGAACATGCAAACTCCACACACTGGCTCAGCAGAGGCTCGAACCAGCAACCTTCTTGCTGTAATTGCTAACCACTGCACCACCGTGTCACCCTCTCTTAAACATCATTTGGGAAATATGTGGGGGTTGTTGGGAGGGCAGGGCGCCACCCTAATATAATGGTAGGGGAAACACTGTACTTCAAAGCAGTAACAAAGAACATTTAGTATTGAGTAAAAAAAGAAGAAAAAAAGTTTTGTTCCAAAATTCTTCTTATGGGTTTGAAAGAATATTTATCAGAATACAAAAAAGTATGTGAATTATACATATAGAAATTTATATATTATTTATATATAAACACTCGCTCCAATGGATTTGCGCTGCTCTCAGTCCCTCTCACACTCGTCAGAGCTACCAAGCCGACCAATCCCAGTGCTTGCGCTATGCGTCGTTGTGACCAGTGTTGCCAACTTAGCGACTTTGTCACTATATTTAGCAACTTTTCAGACCCTCCCGTTGCCGTTGGCATTTCCCCCACCTCAGAGCACTCAAAGACAGCCCAGTCCTCGTACACAGCAGTCTCTTCCACCTGCAGCCTGAGAGCAGATCACCCCTCTGCGTAGCAACCTACCGACGGCAAATGATTTAGCACCGCGAGTGTGAGGTATTCTCCTTGTACTGTTACAGTGAAACCGATCTGCTTCTCCATTGTTTTAAATTTAACAATTTAATTTGACCATTTATTCTTTTATTGTTTACAATCAGAGATGTTTTAGTGACCGTTTTGGAACTTGTGTGAGTTTATTATGTCTGGGAGATTACTGCAAATTCATTATGCATCTATATTGATTTACAGTATTCAAGAAATACATTTAATTAAATTGACATGCATATATAAAGCGTAGTGTAAATATAAATACCCTGTTATTAACCATAGGCTGCTAAACCAAAACTGCTGGGCGTGATGATGTCAATAATATGCAAATTGATGTATGACATAATCTAGCGACATTTAGCAACTTTTTGAGCAGAGCTTAGTGCCTTTTTATTGAAAATAATTGGCAAAACTGGTTGCGACGTGTAGTTACATTTTTTGAGAGGTCAGCGTCGGCAACGGCCACAGCGAGGGCTATGTGCCGGAGCATATGAGTGCGAATGACGTAGAAGTATAAATCAGCCTTTAGGGTTAGGGTTAGGGTTAGAATACAGGCTGAAAAAAAATCAAACGCAAAATATTCAAAGTTTTCCTGTGTGACACTTTTGTCATGACATCCAGTGATACGAGGCTTCACGTGATCGAGCAGGCTAATCGTGTGCACGGGCACCTGCTTTAACATACTGCAGTAAAGCGATCATTTGAATGGATGAAGATGTCCGTTTCATGGAAAAGAAACCTTGATGAAGAGAATCGACAGTTCAAAGTTGAATGGGCAGATAAGTATTCATTTATTTTGCACAAGCCAGCACAATTATTAGTGGTTTTGCTACATTTACATTGGATTTAATTTATTTAGAATGCAAATGCCACTTTATTTAAAGAAAAAAATAGTGTTGTCTAGTGATGCGTGCTTTGGTTGTTTATTAAAAACAAATTGTTCTGGACCTATTACCTTAATAAAAATTCAGGTTTGGACCTTTTAATGTAGACATTGAGAACCCCTGTTTTAGGCTATCAATGACAGGCAGACCCAGATCTACACCCTAGAAATCTGCGCTGGACTGTTTTTTCAGTCTCACTCCCGCTGGGTTTTACTTGGTCAGTCAGCAAGAATATGGTTTCATTTTCCACACTGGGGCTGATAACGGAGTTTTCTGGAATGAAGGCTAATAAAAATTCATTGTTGGTTTGGTCATGCAAGCGTAATTGAACAAATGTGAGAAATTGGCATGAGAATACTTTCAATTGCGTGAGTCTTGTAAAATAGTTCTACATTTTTCCTCCTATTTTCATTTGAATTTGAAGAAAGCTAACAAAAAAATCAATTTAGTAAAAAATGGATCAAAAGTTTAAAATATTAATTTAACAGTTTAAACAATTGTTAATTAAATTTTTATTGGATTTATTCTAATTATTATTATTATCGTTATCATTTTTATTATTATTATTTTCAAATTTATGACTTAGGCGGCACCATGCCTCAGTGCTTAGCACTGTTGCCTCACAGCAAGAAGGTCACTGTTTTTGTGTGTATTCAATTTCCTCTGTTGCTCGGTGCTCGGTTTTCGCCACAGTCCAAACACATGCGCTATAGGTTAATTGGTTAAACTAAAATGGCCGTAGTGTATGAGTGTGTGTGTGGATGAGAGTGTATGGGTTGCAGCTGGAAGGGTATCCACTGCGTAAAACATATGCTGGACTAGTTGCCAGTTCATTCCACTCTGGCGGCCCCTGATAAATAAGAGACTGAGACAAAGGAAAATGAATGAATGAATTTTATGACTTTCTGGACTCAGCCAGACTCGGATGTTAAGGACTCAGACTTACAGCGCATCTGGAAAGTATTCATATTCATATTCCACTGATCATTCTTGAGATGTTTTAGCAGCTTAATTGGAGTTCACCTGTGGTAAATTAATTTGATTGGACATGATTTGAAAAGGCATACACCTGTCTATATAAGGTCCCAGGGTTGATAATGCATGTCAAAGCACAAACCAAGCATGAAGACAAAGGAATTGTCTGTAGACCTCCGAGACAGGATTGTCTCGATTCACAAGGCTGGGGAAGGTTATATAAATATTTCTGCTGCTCTGAAAGTTCCAATGAGCACAGTGGCCTGCATAATCTGTGAGTGAAAGATGTTTGAACCACCAGGACTCTTCCTAGAGATGGCCGGTCATCTAAGCTGAGTGATCGGCGGAGAAGGGCCTTAGTCAGGGAGGTGATCAATAACCTGATGATCACTCTGTCTCCAGCGCTCTTCTGTGGAGAGAGGTGAACCTTACAGAAGGACAACCATCAGTGCAGCAATCCACCAATCAGGCCTCTATGGTAGAGTGGCCAGTCAGAAGTCACTCCCATCTGGAATTTGCCAAAAGGCATCTGAAGGACTCTCAGACTATAAGAAACAAAATTCTCTACTCTGAAGAGACTCAAATTAACTCTTTGGAGTGAATGCCAGGTGTTACGTTTGGAGAAAGCCAGGCACCGCTCATCACCAGGCTAATACCATCCCTACAGTGAAGCATGGTGGTGGCAGCATCATGCTGTGGGGATGTTTTTCAGCAGCAGGAACTGGAAGAATAATCAGGATAGAGGGAAAGATAAAATGCAGCAATGTACAGAGACATCCTGAATGAAAACTTGCTTCAGAGTGCTCTTGACCTCAGACTGGGGCGACGATTCATCTTCCAGCAGGACAATGACCCAAAGCACACCGCCAAAATATCAATGAGTGGCTTCACAACAACTCGGTGAATGTCCTTGAGTGGCCCATCCAGAGCCCAGACCTAAATCCTATTGAACATCTCTGGAGAGATCTGAAAATGGCTGTACACCGTCGCTTTCCATCCAACCTGATACTGCTTGAGAGGTACTGCGAAGAGGAATGGGCAAAAATTCCCAAAGACAGGTGTGCCAAGCTTGTGGCATCATATTCAGAAAGAATTGAGGCTATAATTGCTGCCAAAGGTGCATCAACAAACTATTGAGCAAAGGCTGTGAATACTTATGTACATCTGATTTTTTAGGTTTTTTATTTTTAATAAAGTTTAATAAAGCTTTTTTCACATTGTCGTTATGGGGTATTGTGTGTAGAATGTTGAGGAAATAAATAGGCTGAAAAAAAGACTGTAGCATAAAAAATGTGGAAAAAGTGAAGCGCTATGAATACTTTCCGGATGCACTGTAAATCTGACTCGACCCCTCTTGGACTCAGACTTGGACTTGGACTCGACTGGTTAAGCAATTGGTCTTGACTCGGACTCGACAAAAGTGGACTGGACCCCAACACTATTATTTGACATTATGAAACATTTGGTCACTTTAAATATTTAGTGCATATTCAACTTGTTCTACACCTAATACATATCAATTAATTTATAACCTAATGATACTTAAAATCAGCATTGATATCTAAAGTGTCACACCATCAGGCAGATCTCTTCACAGTCTTTAGCTCTGAGAATCAAACAGCTTCTGGTTCTTGGCTGATTTTTGAGTCGGACTTGACTAATTCATCTCCAAGCGGATCATTAAATCAGTGAGTCATTCACTCAAGAACAGCTGCAAATAGATCATTCATCAGTTCAGTATAATCAGTGCTTCAGTGGGATTTCGTAAAGCAATTCATTAAAAGGAATTGTCTTCAGATATATTATTTCACCATTTGGACATTAATATCAGGTCTTATTTTGTATTTTTTTAGCACAAAACAATTCAATTTGTTTAAATGGCTGCAGTAGTGATCTCTGTTCTGCGTGTGAGCTGTAATTACAGTTTTTTACAGACGCTAGGACACATTTCTCAATACTCAGGTCACTTTTCCAAAACTCTTCACACAATTCTCCCAACTGACTTTCAGCTTGGCAAAGCAGTTCACTTCAAATTCAAAATGCACTACAACTACCAAAACACTTTATTCAGGTCTCAAATAAACTCATTCTTCCAGAACACTAGGAAAGGTTGACAGCCGACAAACCAACACAATCTCACGGCAATTCATAACGTTTTGATTTAGTGACTTATTCATATGAATTCGTACGATGTAATTTGTACAATTTAGTACAATTTGCTCATCCCCCAATGACGGTTGGGTTTAGGGGTGGGGTTAGGTGCCTTCTTTTTAAAATCGTACAATTTCATACGACTGAACTTTTACGAATTCGTACGAATTAGCCACTAAACTCACAAAGCGTAAAATACTTAGGTTTTCTCGTGAGATCAGGCTGGACAAACACACTTTGTCATTCACAAAACAATGAGCTAAAAAACACTAACAACATGTAGAATTGCACAGTGTTTTCTTGTGTAAAACAAGGACACATCTCTGTTTATAATTGCAATATATGTTACTGGAATGAATCAGACATGATGCAGAGTTTTATGTAGTTGATTTTTTTTTTTTACACTAAGTAATTCCAAAATACAAGAATTTGTATACACACCATCCACTGATACAGATACAATAGTAATGCTAATCTACTCGGTCTTCTCCATTTGGCCACAGGTTCTCATCCACATCACATCTTACAGTATATCATCTAGGGCAGGGGTAGGCAAACTCGGTCCTGGAGGGCCAGTGTCCTGCACAGTTTAGCTCCAACTCTGATCAAACACACCTGCTTATAGATAATTAGTGATCTTGGAGACACTGATTAGGATGTTCAGGTGTGTTTGATTAGAGTTGAAGCTAAACTGTGCAGGACACCGGCCCTCCAGGACCGAATTTGCCCACCCCTGATCTAGGGCAATACACCTAGGAAAGAATCTTCTGGCATGCCTGATCCATCCCTGGTAATATTCTTCCTCTTTCAGCCACTTCTCTATTTCTGGCTGGGTCCATGTTTACATTACAATACAAACTTATTCAGCAGTTGTCTCCTTTTGTAATAAAATAGAAAGAGTAACGCCTGTGTAGATGTTCATCTACAATGAGAATCAGCTGCGGCTGGTTAAACTGCATTTTTAGATTTGAAATATGTTTCAATACAATATTGCTGTTGAATTTTGCTGTCTTACTGTTTTTCTTGTTTGCATTGATGCAGCCGTCAACTGAAACTCCACATTTTCAAAACAGTTAACATACAGGCCTAAACAGCGGCACTCATGGTCAAAATGACACATTTTGCTTGCAAAATACTCTAACCATGTCAAAACATTTAAAATATGCAACAAAAAACACAACTTGCGAACAAGTATATGAGCTCTTTTAATCAATCATTGCACAATGGACAACAAAATACAAAACTTAGTGCACCATTGCTTGTCATTGTAGTCTATTGCCCATGCCGTTTGTTGTCTTTCTATTTGGGCTGTCAAATTTGTCTGGCTGTAAAAAAATTGGATCCCGATTCAATGCTTTGTCAATGCTTTGATTAAAATTTGATTGAATCCATGATTTTTTTTTTTTTCAAACAGTGGCTGAAAACTGAAATACTGTAAAAACAAAACTCCCTCTTAATGAAATACTGTAAATATTACACAAAACACATGCAAACCAAAATACAGTAAAATCTATTGGGAGTATAAGACATAGCCACTACTGACCTCCTCCATCCATGCTGGCAAAGAAAAACACAGACCTGCCACCACCTATTTTTATGAGGTTTTGCAGACTGATTGCTAATTGAAGATTTGTGCAAAGGAGTGTCAAACCAGTGCTTCAGTGATTTCATATTGATCTTGGTAGATTCTAAGGGTTAGGAATAGATGGTTTCTGTTTGGTTTCCATGGCTAAAACAATGGAGTTTGGACTGCCTGAATGACATCCATGTTCACTGTTTTGAAAAATGTTGGGGAAAATGTGTCAATGAAATAAGAAAGGGTTTATACATTTGCAGGATATGTCTTCTGCTCTGCTAGGATAGTGATGATGAAAATGAAGTGGATCCTAGTTTCTTTAACTATGTCAAAAGCAAACAAATAAACTGTATTCAGTTTTGCATTATGTTATTGTGTTGAGCATAAGTTTAACAGTTTTGAAAACAGCAGGTCAGCACATGCAAAATGTCCTGTACGTACAAAGATTTTTGGCAGTTGTTGTGTTGAGAAAAGAATTGATGAAATTTGAGAGATGTACTCATTGAACGCATTTTGTGCCAAAACAATGAGAATTGATCTTCAGTTTAGCCACATAGACTTTTGTTGTGCTCGCTGTGTCAAGAGATTTGTAAAAGTGACGTAAGTATTGAGAGATGTGTTCTAGCGTCTGTAAAAAAACTGTAAAGTGCAGCTTGACTGTAGTTACAGTTTTTTATGATTGCTTACACACTAAACATTTACTTTTCCCACAATTAGCAAAACCTAACACTCAAGGAGCAAAACACAAGGCCAGATCTGCACAACTGTAAGCATGTTGTCAGCTTAACAGTTTTTGCAAAACATTACACACAGTGATTGCAAAACACTAAACACACTTGGATGCTTTTGACACAGATATTTTTCATGATGGAGTTTCCTTGCAATTTCAAAGCAAAGGCCGTCAATTGAACACACACATGAACCATAGGTTAAACACAGCCATCAGGTGTGCACAAACACTGCTGCAAAACTGTAGACACACCAATCAGCTGCAACCACAATAAAAAAAAGCAATAGCTATAAATATTACTCTTCAATAAATATGTTTACAGTAGCATAGCTATAAATATTACTCTTCAATAAATATGTTTACAGTAGCATAGCTATAAATATTACTCTTCAATAAATATGTTTACAGTAGCATAGCTATAAATATTACTCTTCAATAAATATGTTTACAGTAGTATAGCTATAAATATTACTCTTCAATAAATATGTTTACAGTAGTATAGCTATAAATATTACTCTTCAATAAATATGTTTACAGTACTATAGCTATAAATATTACTCTTCAATAAATATGTTTACAGTACTATAGCTATAAATATTACTCTTCAATAAATATGTTTACAGTACTATAGCTATAAATATTACTCTTCAATAAATATGTTTACAGTACTATAGCTATAAATATTACTCTTCAATAAATATGTTTACAGTAGCATAGCTATAAATATTACTCTTCAATAAATATGTTTACAGTAATACAGCTATAAATATTACTCTTCAATAAATATGTTTACAGTACTATAGCTATAAATATTACTCTTCAATAAATATGTTTACAGTACTATAGCTATAAATATTACTCTTCAATAAATATGTTTACAGTACTATAGCTATAAATATTACTCTTCAATAATTATGTTTACAGTAGTATAGCTATAAATATTACTCTTCAATGAATATGTTTACAGTAATACAGCTATAAATATTACTCTTCAATAAATATGTTTACAGTACTATAGCTATAAATATTACTCTTCAATAAATATGTTTACAGTAGCATAGCTATAAATATTACTCTTCAATAAATATGTTTACAGTAGTATAGCTATAATTATTACTCTTCAATAAATATGTTTACAGTAGTATAGCTATAAATATTACTCTTCAATAAATATGTTTACAGTACTATAGCTATAAATATTACTCTTCAATAAATATGTTTACAGTACTATAGCTATAAATATTACTCTTCAATAAATATGTTTACAGTACTGTAGCTATAAATATTACTCTTCAATAAATATGTTTACAGTAGTATAGCTATAAATATTACTCTTCAATAAATATGTTTACAGTACTGTAGCTATAAATATTACTCTTCAATAAATATGTTTACAGTAGTATAGCTATAAATATTACTCTTAAATGAACATGTTTACAGTAGTATAGCTATAAATATTACTCTTCAATAAATATGTTTACAGTAGCATAGCTATAAAAATTACTTATCAATAAATATGTTTACAGTACTATAGCTATAAATATTACTCTTCAATAAATATGTTTACAGTAGTATAGCTATAAATATTACTCTTCAATAAATATGTTTACAGTACTATAGCTATAAATATTACTCTTCAATAAATATGTTTACAGTAGTAAAGCTATAAATATTACTCTTCAATAAATATATTTACAGTAGTATAGCTATAAATATTACTCTTCAATAAATATGTTTACAGTAGCATAGCTATAAACATTACTCTTCAATAAATATGTTTACAGTAGTATAGCTATAAACATTACTCTTCAATAAATATGTTTACAGTAGTATAGCTATAAATATTACTCTTCAATAAATATGTTTACAGTAGTATAGCTATAAATATTACTCTTCAATAAATATGTTTACAGTAGTATAGCTATATTACTCTCCAATAAATGTTTACAGTAGTATAGCTATAAATATTACTCTTTAATAAATATGTTTACAGTAGTATAGCTATAAATATTACTCTTCAATAAATATGTTTACAGTAGTATAGCTATAAATATTACTCTTCAATAAATATGTTTACAGTAGTATAGCTATAAATATTACTCTCCAATAAATGTTTACAGTAGTATAGCTATAAATATTACTCTCCAATAAATGTTTACAGTAGTATAGCTATAAATATTACTCTTCAAAAAATATGTTTACAGTAGTATAGCTATAATTATTACTCTTCAGTAAATATGTTTACAGTAGTATAGCTATAAATATTACTCTTCAATAAATATGTTTACAGTAGTATAGCTATAAATATTACTCTTCAATAAATATGTTTACAGTAGTATAGCTATAAATATTACTCTTCAATAAATATGTTTACAGTAGTACAGCTATAAATATTACTCTTTAATAAATATGTTTACAGTAGTATAGCTATAAACATTACTCTTCAATAAATATGTTTACAGTTGTACAGCTATAAATATTACTCTTCAATAATTATGTTTACAGTAGTATAGCTATAAATATTACTCCTCAATAGATATGTTTACCGTACTATAGCTATAAATATTACTCTTCAATAAATGTGTTTACAGTACTATAGCTATAAATATTACTCTTTAATAAATATGTTTACAGTACTATAGCTATAAATATTACTCTTCAATAAACATGTTTACAGTAGTATATCTATAAATATTACTCTTCAATAAATGTGTTTACAGTAGTATAGCTATAAATATTACACTTCAATAAATATGTTTACAGTAGCATAGCTATAAATATTACTCTCCAATAAATATGTTTACAGAAGTATAGCTATAAATATTACTCTTCAATAAATATGGAAGGCAATGTCACAGTATGGAAGTGGAAACACGAAGAAAGATTGGTAAACAGGAGACTGTGGATGGGTTTTTTTTTTATATTGATTTATATACATCACCAGAAAGCTAAATAAATATGCTTTACATTTGTTGCATGGTTTGTTAGCATAAGCTGTCACTCTACACTGTTTGGTGAATACAGTATGTTCATGTACTTAATAGCAATACCTCTGAAACCCTGATTGTATCAGTATTGTCAGTTAGAAATTATACGAGTGTTCAAGACTGAGTGTAAATGAAGCAAACTGATTTCTATTGAATGAGGCGTGTGTGTTCTGTACGGTGTAAAATGTGTATTTTGTTATAGTGTTGTAAAGTTTTGGATGAAGTGTTTCATTTTGCAAAAGTTCTGATGTGTTCTGCTGTTTGTGTGAGTGGATGTGGATGTGTTTGGATGTGGATGTGGATGTGGATGTGGAAATTGTGTGTAGTGTTTTGACAAAATGAGCCTTAATTTCAAAATTGTGCCCAAGCAATCAGAAAAAACTAATAACTATTACTAGCTGTTAGCTTGGTGAACTAACAGACGCTAATGCTACAGTAGGTTCAATAAGTTAGTGGGATTTATATCTTCATGTCAGTGCAGTGTGGATATTTCCTGCAAATGAACACCACATTTGTTGACTTTGGCTTCATGGAGTATTTTGGGTGGGATTCAGGGTGCAGTTTTAGGGCCTGCTGGGAATTTATCCTCTCATAATCAAATCAAAGCCACTTATTCTCTTCATTTCCAGCAAGATGCTGAAGGGAGCACAAACTCCAGGCTCAACACACACTGAGGGCTTGTTAAATGTGCCTCACTGTCTGATATAGACATTAACTGATCTCCAGTAAGGCTGTGTGTGTGTGTGTGTGTGTGTGTGTGCGTGTGTGTGTGTGTGTGTGTGTGTGTGTGTGTGTGTGTGTGTGCGCGTGTGTGTGTGTGTGTGTGTGTGTGCGTGTGTGCATGTATTGTATGTATGTTAGTCTGTTTGTGAGTGAGCATGTATGTGTCTGTGTTTTCTGTGTGTGTGTATTGTGTGTGAGTGTGTCTATGTTTGTGTGTGTGCATGCATGTTTTGTATGTGTGTATTGTGTGTTGGTGTGTTTTTGTGTATTTGTATTGTGAGTGTGTCTCTGTACATGCATGGTGTGTGTATTGTGTGCGCACGTGTGTTTACATTGTGTGTGTGTCTTTTGTGTGTGTTTTTTGTGTGTGTGGGTGTGTTAGTGTATCAGTATGCGTGTGAGTGTGTGTGTGTGCATGTATTGTATGCATGTTTGTCTGTTTGTGAGTGTGCATGCATGCATGTGTTTTCGTGTGTTTATTGTATGTGTGCGCATGTATGAGTGTGCTGTGTGTGTATGTGTCTGTGTTTTGTGTGTGTGTGTGTGTATTGTGTGTGTGAGTGTGTCTATGTTTGTATCTGTGCATGCATGTGTTTTTTTGTATGTGTGTAATGTGTGTTGGTGTGTTTGTATTGTGAGTGTGTCTGTACATGCATGTGTGTGTATTGTGTGCGCACATGTGTTTACATTGTGTGTGTGTGTTTTTGTGTGTGTAGGTGTGTTAGTGTATCAGTATGTGTGTGAGTGTCTGTGTGTGTGTGTGTGTGTGTGAGTGTGTGTTTTTTTTTGTGTGTGACTGTGTTTGTGTGTGTGCATTGTATGGGGGTGTTTTTGCGTAAGTGTGTGTGTGTGCGCATGTCTATTTGTGTGAGTGTGTCTGTGTGTTTGTTGTAAGTGTGTCTGTGTCTATGTTTGTACGTATACTGTACATGCGTAAGTGTGCACGTGTGCGTCTGTGTGTGAGTGCGTGTGCGCGTGTGTATGTGTGCGTGTGTGTATTTCAGTGAGTGTGTCTTTGTGTGTGTGTGTCTCCCTGTGTGTGAGTGTGTCTCTGTGTGTCTCTTTGTGTGTGTGTGTGTGTACGTGTGTGTGTGTGTGTGTGTGTGTGTGTGTGTGTATGTGTGTGTGTGTTGAAAAGTAAAGAGCAGGCTGTCAGTTTCTCTGGCTCTTGAAATGCATGGCTGCCCACACGGCTGTTTGAGATCCACCCAGATGTCTCAGGCCCAGCTCAACCCTCCTGCTCCTGAGTAGGATGAGAGGATATATGTATGCACATGTGTTTGTGTGTGTGTGTGTGTGTGTGTGTGTGTGTGTGTGTGTGTGTGTGTGTGTGTGTGTGTGTATGTGTGTAGGTTGCACACAGACAATTGTCAAAGCTCAGCTATTTAAAGCCAAACTCCACTGCAGTTGAGCGTGAAGGGTGGGAAAAATGATGGTTGTAAGAGAAAGAGAAACCAGAAGAAGAAACCGAAAGGAAAAGCCTTTGAACTGGAGTGAACATGCTCTGCTTTTGCCTAATCAATGATGAATCTATGAATGCTTAAATCCATCAAATGATTCAGCAAAATCGAGTTTAATATTCTTGTGTAAGCTGCAATACTCTTAAAATTCAGATTGGTTTGGGACGATGACAATAAAGTATATACAGAATGACTTTCATTTTTATTAACCCCGTTCAAGCAGAGACTATAGAATACACAAGACATGTCACTCTTATAGTTTTGAAATGGGAAAAGTGTAACGGTCAGTATGGCAAATGAAGCCCCGCCTACAAGTACGGGAGCCAATCATCGATCACTATAGACTGATGTTTCTCTGGGTGAAAAGCTCCAGACGTGTGCTTTTACAACAGTTTGGTGGTCAACAAATGCACTAGAATCTCATCGAGTACTTGCTTCACAGACATATATCAACATAAAGCTTGAAATTTGTATCTCTAAATCTCAAAATAAACCAACTACACTTGAAAACAAAAGTTTTTTGGTTTTACAATCTGTATGAAACGAACGCGAGGTACAGTCTGTCCTGTCAAACGCACATCACATGACAGCAGCTACTACTCAACCGCCCGCAAACTTGTAAACCCTGCTGAAAAATCCAGCTTAAACCAGCCTAGGCTGGTTGGCTGGTTTTAGCTGGTCGACGTAACATCTAGACTATTATTTAATACAGTCACACATTTCACAACCTTGTCATTTTGCAGGTTGGCTTCAGTATAAGCTGTCTTTAGGCTAACAAGAAAGTTTTGAGTACTGAACCCAAACGGGCTGTTTTTATAGCGTAATATAATCTTACATGACAAAAGATCAATGAATCTTTGATTTCTCAGTTTATGGCCGCTTTAGAATAAGCTAAATCAAATGCTGCAGGTTTATGGAATTGTAATGTGGTTAAGACATGCCTGGAAGTACTTCAGCTGTATTCCTGAAATTTACCGTAAGCCCTGGTACATTTATCACCCAATCAAAATCTAATATTCAATAGCCCTCGTTTTGCTGAAGCGAAAACTGCACAAGCAACCGCATTATAGATTTCTCAACACTAATATTGATGGACTGAACTGACCAAATTATTGAATCGATTTGTGTTGGGACAATATGAAGGAATTAAGTTAAATAATTAGCATTTACAAATTTAAGTGGATTGAACATAAAACTATTAAGTTGTCTGCAAAAAACTCAAGAATTGTGTTGTTTTAACTCAATTAAATAAGTAGTAAAGCAGCAAATGTCATTTATTTTTGTGTATTTTTGAATTCTCTCTTTAAAAAGACGTCAAAAGGATATGGAAACATATCTACTACTACACTTAAATACAAACATACACCCACTGGTGATAACCAGACATACTGTACTTACATAAAATGTGAATTCGGTGCCCTTAGGGTTGTTTCTTTTGTCTGTGATTTTCTTAACAGACTCCTTCTTGCCTCCAGGACAGTGGTTTCATTGAAATTACATAACAGACAGCATCCATTAGCATTCGCTTTGGATCTTCTGACTCATAAAAGAGATCTGGGCTCGCTTTTCACGTTTACACGGCCTATTACAGAGTGACACGTCCAAAGGGCATGTAAATTTGCTGCCGAGTTTATTTTCACGCCTCCGTTCTATTTGCATTAAGCAGAAAGAAACCTGGAAGTTTGTAAAGGGAAAAGAGAGTGCCGAAGTGAATGCTTCGAAGCACTTACAGCAAGGAAGATGTGCTTTGGTAAATGTCTAAACGTCCAGACTGGACTTGCCTGGAAGTGCAATCTCCATACCAGCCATCCTATTGACCCCGGCTGAACCAATGAGTGCTTCTCAGAGCTGCGGAGGAAATTGCATTCACTCATGTCTCCAGTCTCCCCCCTTATCAGCTCTAAAATGAGTCAGCACTTCTGTTCAGCTCTTTCTTTTGCCTTTCCCCAGCCTCCGCCACCTTCCCAGAATCCTGCGCAGGTTCCCAGACAGAGCCAGGGCCAAGTGCTCCCTCAGGACGGGGTGGAAAGCAGTGACCAATAGCAGGCCTTTTTTAGGCATGAGGCGACTACAGATGACTGCGTTGTCCATTCAGTTTATTGTCTGTTTAGTTTGCAGTGCTTAAGTCAAGTGCAGATACCACACTGTAAAAAATAATATGACAAAAAGTCATGGAAACCAAAGTTTTTATATTACTTTAAAGGGCACCTATTTTACCCCTTTTACAAGATGTAAGACTTTGTTGTCTCCAGAATGTGTCTGTAAAGTTTCAGTTCAAAATACCCATCACATTATTTATTATAGCCTTCAGAATCTGCCCATTTTGAGTCTGAGTACAGTGTAGCTGTTTTTGTAGCCTGTGGCTTTAAATGCAAATGAGCTGCTACTCTCCACCCACCACTCCCACGTGCGTGTCTACTTGTCATGTGTTAGATCAGATAAACAGCAGTCAGTGATAGAGACAGACACAGATGAAGCTGAAATAGAGCTCATTAGTCAAAAAAAAACAAGTAAGTTTATTTGATGTATTTGTGATGGCCTTTCTGGAATGATGAGCTGTTACCCGACGGTAAGTTACTGTGCGTTCACACTAAAGGCGGTGAGAGCATCAAAGGTCGCTCTTGACACCCTGGCGACAACGCTGTCCGCCTTCAGCTCGGGCAGTGAGAACATCAAAATTCACAACACTGATCTTGTATTTAAAGGAGCCGTTGCCGCATATTAGCAAATCAGTTTCATTCCCGCATAAAAAAATGCTTTCTAGCATGAAAATGTTGCGCACTTTTTATCAATTTCATTTAACTATGGAAGATCAAGTTGCATGCGGTGCAGCTTCGCTCAACTTAATTATCCAATGTGTGTCCATATGTCTGAAATGTAAGGCAGCAATACTGTTTTGTATTGTCGCATGAGATTCCTACTTTTTTAAAGAAAAAATATATATAACATGAGTGCACATCAGTAACTCGGCAGTAACTTTAAATATGTTTCTGTAAGAAAACATTGCAAATAATTCGAAATCTGGCGAAAGCAATAATCACACCCTTGGGAACAACTGTAGTCAGAACCAAAGTTCATAGGACTGTGTTGGACTTCTACATTCTGATTGCTTGCCGCCGAACTGCGTCATAGCCAGTGGTGTAAAGTAACAAATTACAAATACTCAAATTACTGTAATTGAGTAGTTTATCTCAGAAATTGTAATTTACTTAGTAGTTTTAAAAATGTGTAGTTTTACTTTCCCTTGAGTACATTTTAGTGCACTATCGGTACTTTTACTCCACTACTTTCCTTCAACCTGCAGTCATTACTGTATTTTGTCTTGTCTATGCAATCACATAGAAGGTAAATCGCATAATAATGAACTACCTCAAGACATGGGCGATTTATAATTGCAGCAAATTGTTTGGAAACATTAAGTGTCCAAGAAGATATCCAAAATCTTTACACGCATTGACCCAGAGACTGTTTAGATGCATGTCATTGATGAAAAGATGACAGATGTTTACTGTATGTTGTCTGAAATGGCCTTAAACACCCAACAGGCACAAGGCGTCAACATGATGTCAGATTGACATTGTACCCTAACGTCGTGGGGACGTTGCATTTTGTTTGGAAATGAAAATCAGGTTGACATCAGAACTCAACGTCAGGCCAACATCAGTGTCCAACGTCTAATCTAAAATCAACCAAATATCAGCATTTAATTATGTTATAGCTTGACGTTGTGTGGACGTTACCACTATGAAAGTCAGACGTTGGATTTTGGTTGCCATATTGACGAATAAAATGTCAGTATTTGACGTCAATATGACGTTGGATTGAGATGTTGGCTCAATTTTAGATTTTGGTCACTTTAAAACAACCTAAAAGCAACCAAATATTAATATCATTTGATGTCATTATTGGACATCAAAATAACGTCCTTAGATGCTGACTAAACAATGAATTTTGGTCACCTGGCATCACAACCTAAATCTAACCTAATATTAACGTCTTATGACGTTGTGTGCTTTCTGGGCAATAACTAAATGCACTACAGAATGTTACGTTTACACACATCCACAAATTACATGTAAATGCATCAGGTTTTAACAGCATACAACTCACTACTCACTACCTTTTCAGTACTTTTGAAAGGTCTACTTTTTACTCATACTTTGAGTACTATTTACAACAGATACTTTTACTCTACTTGCACTACATTTTAGTCAAGTAATAGCACTTTAACTTAAGCATGATTATTCACTATTCTTTCCATCACTGGTCATAGCTCATTACCATAAAGTTGAATTAATTTCAACTCTCCTCGATGCCCACACCGGCCACTCCTGTCAGCTAAGAACAAAAACCTCAGGCTATGATTCGCACAGGCTCACCAAAATTGGACAATAGAAGATTGGAAAAACGTTGCCTGGTCTGATGAGTCTCAATTTCTGCTGCGACATTCGGATACCTTGTATCAACGATTCAGGCTGGTGGTGGTGGTGTAATGGTGTGGGGGATATTTTCTTGGCACACTTTGGAAACATTAGTACTAAATGAGCATTATGTCAACACCACAGGCTACCTGAGTATTGTTGCTGACCATGTCCATCCCTTTATGACCACAGTGGACCCATCTTCTGATCGCTACTTCCAGCAGGATAACGCGCCATGTCATAAAGCGTGCATCATCTCAGACTGGTTTCTTGAACATGAAAATGAGTTCACTGTACTGAATTGGCCTCCACAGTCACCAGTACTCAATCCAATAGAGCACTTTGGGATGTGGTGGAATGGGAGATTCGCATCATGGATGTGCTTCTGACAAATCTGCAACAACTACAGACTTTGTTATATTTTATTATATATAATTTATTTATATGTTTCCAAATCTAAAGTTATCGGTTATTGGTTTACAGAATGTCAAAAATTCCATATTGGCTGCGTCCCTTCTAGCAACCATTGATTTTTTACAATACATTGATTAGTATTTGTTTTTCTTACTATGGTTACTGGTTACATTTTTCAAAATATCCTCTTTTGTGTTTAAAAAATAAAGAAAATCAAACAGGCTTGTAACAAGTCAAGAATGAGTAAATGATGACTAAATTTTCTTCTTGGGTTAAAAACTATCCATTTAAATTTATGGTTAACACAATATTTTAGATATTTATTGAATACCCTGATGCTAATTTTGATCCTATTTGGTTTACATCGATAACACCAGTGAGCATGGCAAATAACAGACAGCACTTAGTGGCTGTCTAAAATAACACATGCTTAGTATTTTGTAGGGTCCACAAGTGTTAATAAAGCAAATTTATCAATGATATCTATCTAGACACATGCTCATTTCTAGCATCAGATAAGTGTTGGCAAGAGTGTCATTATTAGCATATCAAAATTCATGAGCACATAGAGACCTCATCATTTCACTATTAAAAAAGATCAATATGAATCTTAGAATTACAGCCGACTGCTTAATGCTGCCCCCGAGAGAGGGCCGTGACTGTTTTATTTTTAGCGTTGTAAGTCTTTTAATCATTATAAATAGCTATATTTTGTGTAAATCTTTGAAAACAAATACCTTAGGTGTGTTTATGTCAACACAGGCTCACTGGAAATACATGCTTCAGGTTACATTTTTGTAAAATGGCAAAGATGTATTTAAACGTACGATTGACTGCAGTTAAAAGGATTGCTATAGGCCAATATGATAATAATTTTCATGCTAAGATGAATGATTAATTTTTTTGTGCAGTTCTTTGCACAACTCCAAACAAATACCCACAAAACTACTTAAAGGAACACACTTTAAAAAATAGGCTCGTTTAACTCCTCTAGAGTTGGAGTACTTTTAGCTTAGCTAAGCATAGATGATTGAATTGTATTAGATCATTAGCATCTAATTTGCAAAATATTTTCAGTAGTTTTCCAATTTAAAGCTTGACTCTTCTGTAGTTTCATCTTGAGACCAACGGAAAATGAAAGATGGTAATTTCTAAGCTAATATACACTTTAATTCTGGCTAATATTCAAGAAACTTTGCTATTGTAGCACAACTACAGCAGGCGCAATGACCTTACACTGGTGTGGTCAATTTTTCTCGGTTGCTCACCTTGTACAGTTTTGTACTTCTCATGCAGAGTGCTCAGGTTTAAGACTGGTGAAGCACAGTTCCTTAAAAGAGATAAAAACAATGTAAAATTAAGGTAAATCTAGGTGACTGCAATGTATTTTTCTTTTTTCTGTATGTTTACTTTTGAAAACACTATTGGTTGAGTTTAGGTCAGTGATTTGTATGACAAGCCCTGCCTTCTTGTGGACTTGTACAAGAAAGATGTGTATCTGAAACGTACAACAAACGCACGTTAAGCAACTTATTTCTGATTTGCCAACATTTAGACAGCACTCCTAGTGGATTTGTCATCTGGAACATTTAACAAGGCATACCCAGAGCAATGTATTTTACATTTTGCAAAAATCTAGACGAAGACCAGAATTTCCAATGAGCCTGGGTTGGTTTTGATACTATGGAATAGCTTTACAATATGTATGACTGCCCTGCTGAAATGTATGACTACCTAGGCTGGTTGGCTGGTTTTAGCTAGTTGACCAGCCTGGTTTTAGAGGGGTTTTGGCAATTTCCAGGCTGGTTTCCAACCATTTCCAGCCTGGTCTTAGCTGGTCAGGCTGGAAAATGACCAGCTAAATCCAGCTAAAACCAGCCTGACCAGCCTGGTTTAAGCTGGACATAGCTGGTTTTGGCTGGGCTCCCAGCCTGGCCAAGCTGGTCAAGCTGGTTTTAGCTGGTCATTACCCAGCCTGACCAGCTAAGACCAGGCTGGAAATAGTGGAAACCAGCCTGGAAATGCCAAAAGCCCCTCTAAAACCAGGCTGATCGACCAGCTAAAACCAGCCTACCAGGCAAGGCTGGTTTAAGCTGGATTTCTCAGCAAGGTGACAACTAGTGGTTGAACTAAGTATTACAGTCCATATTCAAAATATTGGATTTTGTTTTAGCTCCATCCCTTCTCCTTAAATTTGACGCACACACAACTCGCCAGATTGATGTAATCAACATGAGTGAGCATGCTTGATGATCTAGGCTTACATTGTACGCTGATATGCTATACCTTACATTTATTTGCATTGTTTGCAAATAAAAAAAGCACCTCGTGAATCTGTGGTGCCTCACAGCAAGAAGGGGGCTGGTTCGAATCCCATCTGGGCCTGTTGACATTTCTGTATGAAGTTCTCCCCGTGTTTGCATAGGTTTCCTCCGGGTGCTCCGGTTTCCTCCGCAGTCCAAAGATATGCGCTATAGGTGAATTGAATAAACTAATTTGGCTGTAGTCTTTATATGTGAATGAGTGTGTATGGATGTTTCTCTGTACTGGGTTGCAGCTGGAAGGGCATCCGCTGTGTAAAACATATGCTGATAAGTTGGCGATTCATTCCTGATAAATAAAGGACTAAGCTAAAGAAAAATGAATTAATAAATAAATCTGTCTCATTTCTGAAGTTCTGTTTTCAACTGTTATCGCATATTTTGTAAAAGACTTGTTTTTCCACCAAGGCAATCCAGGGTGTTGAAATATACTGCTCAAAAATAAAGGGAACATTTAAACAACACAATGTAACTCCAAGTGTTTCCTTTATTTTTTTTTTTTGAGCAGTATATAATTGGGTAACCTGGCAGTGGGTGGGTTATAGAGACCAAAACAAAAACAGGCATTCTGACAGAGAACGCACATTTTCAAAGTAGAATAACTGAAAAGCATTGTTTTTCAGAAAAACAAATATGTTCACTGAGCGTGTTTCTTAAATAACTGCAAACATATTATGCCATTTTTGTACTTATGTCAAAAACATACCGTAGAGTTCTGAGTCATATTAGCTTGGGGAAAAAATATATAGTTTTCCTTAGCTTTTATTGCACAATGTAACTATAGAAGACTTAAGCTTTAAATAGGGATATTATCAAAAGTCTTTTTTTAATTTTATGAATGCAAAATGCTAATGGTCTAATCCAATTCAATTGATTATGCTAAGCTAAGCTAAAAGTGACCCCGCCCTAATTCCTGATAGGATTCAAAAATGGTCAACTGTTTAACTAAAGGAGATTTGTAAAAAAAAATTGTTAGGTACAGGCTACACGGTGGGTAGCATAATCTCCTCACAGCAAGAAGGTCGTTGGTTCAAGCCCCGGCTGGGTCAGTTGGCATTTCTGTGTGGAGTTTGGATATTCTCCCCATGTTCACGTGAGTTTTCTTTGAGTGCTCTGGTTAATCTCACAAGTCTAAAAATATCATGTGGTATAGGTGAATTGGGTAAGCTAAATTGTCTGTAGTGAGTGTGTATGGATGTTTTCCAGTGATGGGTTGCAGCTGGAAGGGCATCCGCTGCGTAAAACATATGCTGGATAATTTGGCGGTTCATTCCGCTGTGGCGATCCCAGATTAATAAAGGGACTGAGCAAAAAAGAAAATGAAGTATTGAATGAATCGCAATCGAGTTAAAATGTTCAATTAATCGAGATTGTGATTTTAGGCCAAATCGCCCAGCCCTATTGTGAAGACCAAAACAAAGACAGACATTCAGACAAAGAATGCACATTTTCAAAGTAGAATTACTGACAAGCACTGCTTTTCAAATAAACAAATATGTTCACTCAGCATGTTTCTTAAATAACTGCAAACATTTGATGCTACAGTATGTTAATGCTTTAGAAGAGTCACAAATGTTTCCTAGAGTTCCTGGTAATATTGGCCTGGAAATAAAAAAGTTACTTTCCGCCAGTTTTATTACACAATGTATCTACAGGAGACTCAAGCTTTGAATAGGGAAATTATCAAAACTCTCTTTTTGTAAATTTTATGAACCAAATGCTAATGGTCTAATCCAATTCAATTCATTATGCTAAGCTAAGCTAAAAGTGACCCACGCTTTAATCCCTGAATGGATTCAAAAATAGTTCTTGTCAACTGTTTTACTAACGGAGATTTGTATATATATATATATATATATATATATAAAAAAAGGATTAGTGTTTTTATTTTACAATTTAAGCACTTTAAATCAGATCAACAAAATTGTAGTAGATCACATATAATTTTCTAATCGCAAAGATTTGCTGTTTTGAATAACCATGTGCATAAATTACACATAATAATGGAGAATGTTTGAAAAAAAGGTGACTAAACTGCTAAAATTGTTTGAATTCCTCCGATTTGCTGAACTGAAGTGCACAAATGCATTGTTCTTCTTCTGTTTTTTAATTACCATGAATTCCATAACTTCACGATTTGAATGAACATCATTTGATCTTAACTGTTTCCTTTTGTGACAGTTGTAATCACATCAGCATGACAAATAGGCCAAACCGAGTGCTATGTAGTGTGATTTTGCTAAATAAAGCATAAAAGAGAACAGAACTGTCCTGAATTCGTTCCCTCAATGTGTTTGTGTATGTGTGTGCATGCGTGTGTGTACGTGCGGTTCCCACTGCAGTAGTGAGGGTACGGCTCAGAGAAAAGGCTGATTCACTGGCGCTCTTTTCTGTGCCAAGCACATGGCAGCCTGGCACAGCAACTTGGCACGCTCAACCCTATGCTCACAAGAGGGCAAAGCAATGACAGAGAGTTAGAGAGTGAAGTGCTAGGGGGAATAGACGGAGATCGAGAAAAAGACAGTTCAGCAGAGATGTTCACATATAAAGGCTATGCAGGAACTAACTACTATAGTAATCAATCCAGGGTCATTCAGAAATTTTTTTTTTTACCCCTATATACAGTACATTTCTGAAGAGCACCAAATACGTCCCAAGAGCTACACTTTTTTTTCAGTTTTTGTTTTCGCAAATCCACCAGAGGCCACTGGGTGCGCATTTTCAGATCTTCAATTTCTCTTCCGACTGCCGTTAGTGCCTGCTGTTCTTGAGTAAATCCACCAGAGGCCGCTGTTGACTGACTGACTGACTGACTTACAGAATGACTGACAGACTTACTGACTGATCGACTGACCCACCCTCCTCCTTTTCTAAACCCAACCAATAGTGTTTTTTAAAACCACCGATTGACCTGCCCACCCCCTTCCCTAAACCCAACCGATATTTGTATAAAGCAATCCAGAAAAAGAAAAGCCCTCGCCTGATTTTTATCACATTTTCAGATTTTACCGCATTCTCACCCTGTTACTTACTTGTTTATTTAATTTTTTGGCTTCTGATTTTTTCTTACCTGCTTTCTGAATCTGTTTCGAGTCCAGGCTCGAACCCTGTCGTTGTAGTCAATTCCTCTTTGTTTTTCAACATACATGGTGAGCTAACTGGACGAACTGGTCACAGCGGAAAAGCCATCCATACGGAGGTAATCGGTCAGTTGGTAGCGCGAAAAGGAACGGCATCTTACCGCCCTGTAGCATTCGTTTTAAAAACGAAATGCAGCCATACGTACCTCTGGCTACATAATTCGCGATCTCTAGAAATGTATATAGGTTTTCAGAATAGGCCTATGTTGGTAATAACATATCAAAATGTCGACATGAAAACCACTTGGAATGACTCTGCCAGCATAGATCATCCATCACAGAACACTTAACAAAAATACCCAGTGATGTGCCATCAGAATAGTTTCCGCACACAGTGACCACTAGCTGACAAAAGAATGCTGGCAAAGTAGGATAAAGATTCTCTGACAAATCTGGACTGCAGCTTTTATTTTAACAGAGTGAGACAGATTCTGGGTCCAGCAAATTCTAACACAGCCAAAAAAGAGGACAAAATGTAGTGAATTTGTCTCTATCTTAAAGCTTACATGTGCAAATGATTTAACCCCCTTTTTTGAAAATACAGGTTATTTTTTACAGCTTGGCTAGCATATTTTAATTGATTCATTGATTAAATCGAGGCGGGAGCATTTTTAGCTTAGCTTAGCATAAACCATTGAATCGGATTAGACCATTAGCATCTCACTCAAAAATTGGAAAATACAGTCTTCAGCTAGATCAGTGGTTCCCAATGTGGGGATTGGGACCCCCTTGGGGGGTCACGAGACAATTAGGGGGGTCAGTTGATTCCAAAAATATCATAAATGTTATTAAGCTATTAGAATTACCATATTTTATCCATAACCTACGGAATATAAAAATAGTATTTAATATTTACATAAAATAACAACATGCAAATAAAAAGCCATCAGCCTTTCAATTCTTTTTCCATTGGATTGTGACCCCTGGGGTTATTATGCTAGATTATTGACAAAGCATTAGTGTTAGTCGCAGCAGATTGATTTCACGGCACAATATTAAACATTGACACCTTTACAGCACTCACGTACATTAAAACTAAAGGCCACAACTGAACATAGAGGATGATCTCCAAGTCTCCAAAATTATACCAAGAATAATTTTGTGCAGTAAACATTGTGCTCACCATTCTCATTAAGTGAGGTTAATATTAAAATAAACAAATTAATAATGACTATAATATATATATATATATATATATATATATATATATATATATATATATATATATATATATATATATATATATATATATATATATATATATATACATATACACACACACACACACACATATATATATATATATATATATATATACAGTATATATATATATATATATATATATATATATATATATATATATATATATATATATATATATATATATATATATATATATATATATATGGTTGTTAGACTGTTGCTCTTTTCTTGTGTTGTCAATAAGCTTGGTTATATAGTTCCTATTGGTGTGTGTGCACTGTTGTGTGCAACGTTTGTATGTTTATAACCGCCGAGGATAGTGGGGGCCGCGAGTCACTGGAATTGTTATTTTGGGGGTCACAAACTGAAAAGTTTGGGAACCCCTGAGCTAGATAACTAGGTAACAGAGCTTTGTATTATCATTGCACCTGCACCTCATTGTACAGCAGCACAGTTCCTTTATCATTATGCTGGAAGGAGAGTATAGTTCCTTGATATATCGACCGAGAAAATAGCAATTTTGAATTTTCCGTTTCCTAAAAATGTGAGTACAGAAGAGCTTTAAATAGGAAAATGATCAAAACTCTTTTTTTTAGCGAGATGCTAATGGTCTAATCCCATTCAATGAATTATTATAGCTAAGCTAAAAGTGTTATTGCCAGATCCAGAGATTGACTGAAAGCCATACAAACATGGTAAAAACTCAATGGTTTAACTCAAAGGGAGTTGAAAATTAGATGAATATTGAATATTCACCCAAAAAGTTGAGTGTTTCTTGAATTATGTTCTGAGTTTCGTGTAGGAGTGTGTTTTTTCTGTTCTTAAGGCTTCCATAAATGAGAGAAAATCTAAAAAATAAAAACTTCAACATTATTTAGTTGATTTGTTGTTTGTCCATTTCATTGAAAAAAGAATGCTGGCAAAGTACGATAAAGATTTTCTGACAAATCTGCAACTAGAGCTTTTATTTTAACAGAGTAAGACATATTTTGTCATACAGACAAAAAAAAAGGGACAAAATGTTGAAAAATTGTCTCTGCATCTTTAGGCTCAGATGTGCAAATGTAGTAGCATAAGCTGTACAGAGAAAGAAGCTTTTGTATTTTATTTAAATTGGAGATTTAACGCCGTTTTTGGAAATATAGAATAATTTTACATTTCTGCTATCATTTTGTAATTGATTCATCTGAGGCGGGAGTATTTTTAGTTTAGCTTAGCTTAGCATAAATTATTGAATCGGATTAGACCATTAGCATCTCATTAAAAAAATGGAAAGTATAGTTTTCAAAAGTGCTAACCACATCAATGAAAAGCATGCTTTAAAAAAGACACGTATGACGGATGTTGAAGTCCAGGGTCTCATTTATGCTTGTATAATGATCTTAGTAACAGACTTCATTAGTCATGATCCCCTTCTCAAACATATATTTTGATAACACTTTTTTTTCTTTCTTTTTTTAAAACACTGCAAAAAAAATCTCCTAGTGAGACGTCCTGGAGGCATCCGAAAGAGATGCCCGAGCCACCTCAGCTGACTTTTCTTGATGTGGAGGAGCAGCGGCTCTACTCCAAGCTCCTGGGTGTCAGAGCTCCTCACCCTGTCTTTAAGGGTGTGCCCTGCCACCCTGCGAATGAATCTCATTTCAACCACTTGTATCCGAAATCTTGTCCTTTCGGTCATGACACAAAGGTCATGACCATAGGTGAGAGTAGGAATCGGTTAGATGGACTGGTAAATTAAGAGCTTTGCCTTTCGGCTCAGCTCCTTCTTTACCACAACGAACCGGTACATCTACCGCATTACTGCTGCCGCTGCACCAATCCACCTGTTAATCTCACGTTCCATCCTTCCCTTACTCGTGAACAAAACCCCAAGATGCTTGAAATCCTCCATCTGCGGTAAGGACTTTCCTCCAACCTGGAGATGGCAAACCACCTTTTTCCATGGCCTCGGACTTGGAGGTGCTGATTCTCATCTCAGCCGCATCACACTCAGCAGCAAACCGCCCCAGTGCACGCTGAATGTTCGATCCATGTTCGATGAAGCCAACAGAACAACATCGTCTGCGAATAACAGAGATGAAATATTGTGGTCCCCGAATTGGACCCCCTCCAGCCCAAGGCTGCACTTTGAAATTCTGTCCATAAAAATTATGAACAGGATTGGTGACAAAGGGCAGCCCTGCCGGAGTCCAACATGCACTGGAAACAAGTCTGACTTATTGCCGGCAATGCAAACCAAACTCCTAGTCTGTTCATACAGGGACAAGACAGCCCTTAACAGAGTGCCTCTGACCCCATACTTCCAGAGCACCCTCCACAGAATGCCAATAGGGACACTGTCGAATGCCTTCTCCAGGTCCTCAAAACACATGTGGACTGGTTGGGCATACTCGCATGAACCCTCGAGCACCCTGGTGAGGGTATAGAGCTGGTCCAGTGTAACTCACCTAATTTGGACACATTATTTCTTATAACAAGACAATATTTTTTTTGCTTGCCTAGAAAATGCTTCTCGATTTAAGTTTTTAGACATTTGGACTAGAAACAAGACAAAAATTCTAAGAAAGTTTTTTTGCAGTATAATCCACATTGTTTTAATGCATTTTCTACAACTGCCTTGTCCATAAAGCTTACCATACCTACAGTATACAAAATAATTATTGAACACATCATTATTTTTCTCAGAAAACATATCTCATATATAGGTCATATATGCAGTTGACTTGAAATTGTCCCCGGATGTTGGAAACAATCAAAAAATTCCATATGTACAAAGATAATCAATTTAAATTCACAAATTAAGTAATGTGTAATAAAATGAAATGACACAGGGAGAAAGTATTGAACACATGAAGAAAGGGAGGTGTAGAAAGGCAGTGAAAGCCCAAACAACAGCTCTCAGTAGTTCTTCAGCAATCCTCTGCCCTTCCTTAGTGTAAATGAATATTAGCTACTTCAGTCCAACATCTACATTAGCAGGAGGATGAAGATCACACCAGGGTGGACATTTTTAGCAAGACAATAATCCAGAACACAGCCAAGGAGACTCTCAAATGCTCTCAGAGAAAGAAAATCAAGCTGTAGAATGGCCCAGCCAATCACCTGACTTGAATCCAATAGAAAATACAAATTAAAGATCAGATTTGATAAACAAGACCCACAGAACCATCAAGATTTTTACACTCTGTTGAAGTCTGTGAAAAACTCACACCTGAGCACTGCATGTGACTTTATTCTCCATATGAGAGTCGTCTTTAAGCTGTTATCACCAATAAAAGGCTTTTATATAAAGTATTAAACAGATTTCTGTAATTCAGTACTTTGTACTTGTGTCATTACATTATTACACATAACTCATTTTTCAGATTTTTTTTATTTTGTTTGATTTTTTATGCTTGTATTGTTAACGTTTTTACCAAGATCTGGTTCAATTCCATGTCAACACCTCCTTTAGAAATATTTATCCCAGGAAAAAACATGACTTGTTCAATACTTATATTCCCTGCTATATATAGTACCATAGGTGGAAGGCTAATTAAGTTACCTCATTTTTTAATAGTTTTTGCATTAAAAAACCTTACGATATCTTTAAATGATGCCTTCATAGGCGGCTCGCTAAGTCTTGGAACATAGCTAGTGACAGCTGCGATCGCGAAGGACTATCAATAGCAGAGCTCTTTGTGCATCTCGAAGGCAGGTCTCTTTTCCAGGCTTTGCTTCCTCTTTAGGTTTTATTTCGGGCTATTTTTAGCTGACAGAGGAACGCTATTTTGGGAATAAAGCTCATGTCATTGATTATGTTAAAAAAAAGAAGCTTCACAGATGCAGTGTTTACAGCGTATAGTGTGCAGGACATAATGACTTTGTCACAAAAATAGAAATGGTGAACGATTTATCTCATAAAGAAAATCACAGAATGGAACAGCGCAGTGTGAATATCCTATTTGAAAATATGATATTTGGGCATATATGAGCATGTTTGTAAAATGCTAATTAATACATTTGAAGATGTAAGCGTTCATGAGTTTTAGTGCTGTCGAACAGTTAATCGTGATTAATCACATTAAAGATTAAAGTTGGTATTAATATAATATATGCATCTGAACTGTGTATATAAACACACACACATATTGAATATAAAATATACAAAAGAAATATATTTATATACAGTGCTCGGCATATAGACCCCTCAAAAATCTCTCATTTTAATTCATATTTTCTATAGGAAGCTTTACAATATTATATTTGTGCATATACATTAGATTAGTCAGTACTGAAGCCAAATCTAATCTAAGAAAATAACTTATGATAAAAGTCCAAAATTAGTACACCCGAATTTATATGTTCTACAGTATATACTTATTTGGGAAAAATATTAAATAAAAAAAAATAAAAAGAGCAAAATTTAAGAGAAACAAAAATGTTTAATATTTTGTGGAAATTTTGTAGTTTGTAATTTTTTTTCCCAGTATTTTGCGTGAATTTAAATGTATTATCTTTTTATTTCTAAATATGTTCTGTGACTTAAATAATATTTTAATAAATATATCTGTTTAATGAATCTGTTTTGTTCAAAAGCACTAATATATATATATATATATATATATATATATATATATATATATATATATATATATATATATATATATATATATATATATATATTAAATACACAAAAATATACACAACACAGTACGCACAAATATATTACATCAATATGAATTTTTATTTGCGTATTCACAATTATCGTTTGACAGCACTAATAGATTTACATTACATTTTATATTACATACATGCAATCCACTGTATTTACTGTATTAACAAATGCTGTAAATGTATTGTTCATTATTAGTCCATGTTAGTAAATATATTAACTAATGAATCCTTATTGTGATGTTTTAAGTCAGTTTGACTGATGTAAGTTGAGATGACTATAAAAGTTTCTTTGATTCAACTAAAACAAATTTAGGCTGCAAGAATTTTTTACAGTGTAGCATACTGAATTGTACAAGGCAAGGAAAGGAAGATAAATGGGGGATGGAGACGAGAGAGGGGGAATAAAAAGAAGATGGCAAAAGTAGGCAAGAGCAGCATAACATCTAATTGCTATAAAGCAGCCTTCAGAGTCTCTTTTCTCCCACACGCACAGCTCATCCCGGCCCGGTTCAACTGGGCTCTGCTAGTTAATATGCAGTTAGACGCATTAGCCAGCAAGCAGAGGGGTTTTACTGGATCCACCACAGGCGTAGGGCACATATTTGCATTACAATGGCAATTAAGCTGGAAATAAATGGTTTATAGTCATCTTGTGATATCATGGGTGCTATGTCTATTACAGCAATTATTCCCGCTCTTTCCCATTACAGCTAAATGCTTGTTTAAGCAACCATTTAAACACGTGTATACTATACTGTATACATGGGTGATTCTAGAATTGCAGGTACATTTCGCATTTTAATTATGAATCTATAATTTAACGACACAATTTTGAATAATAACTCAATTTAAATCAAGTTATCTCCAAAATAATGTTTTTTTTTTATGTGTACTGTTTTGCAAATATCAACTTAAAGTCTGCCATTGCCTCCTGAGTCAAAAATGTGCATTCATCTTTAATTATTATGAAATAATTTACTCTAACTTTATTATTTGGTGTGCATTTACTCTAGTAAGTTATATAATTATTATAAAGGGTATATCTAAAAGGTACCTTGCAGAACGGTGGCTCGCTGCAGAGGGTTATTGATTTACAGAGAATCATCAGAGGAGAGTCATTTGTAAATACACCGCTGAGATATGACAGTAATGAGACACTTTTTTCCATTGAGATGACCAAGGAAAAGTCCCAATTGAACTTAATTCCCACTAAATACAGTAGAGAAATTACATATTGAACACGTCACCATTTTTCTCTGAAAACATATTTCTAAATGTGCAGTTGACTTGAAATTTTCCCCGGATGTTGGTAACAACCAAATAAATCTATATATGCAAAGATAAGAAATCTAATTAGTTTACAAATGACTTCTTCAGGGTTGCTGAAGAAGTTATGCGTAATAAAATGAAATGACACTGGAAAAAAAAGGATTGAACACATGAAGAAAGGGAGGTGTTGAAAGGCAGTGAAAGCCCAGACAGCAGCTGTAATCTCTCAGTAGTTCTTCAGCAATCCTCTGCCCTTCCTCAGTGTAAATAAATATTAGCTGCTTCAGTCCAACATCTACATTAGCAGGAGAATGTAGATAAATCCAGGGTGGACATTTCAGCAAGACAATGATCTAAAACACAGCCAAGGAAACTCTCAAATGCTCTCAGAGAAAGAAAATGAAACTGTAGAATGGCCCACCAATCACCTGACTTGAATCCAATAGAAAATGCAAATTAAAGATCAGATTTGATAAACGTGACCCACAGAAGCATCAAGATTTTTACACTCTGTTGAAGTCTGTGAAAAACTCACACCTGAGCACTGCATGTGACTTTATTCTCCATATCGGAGTCGTCTTTAAGCTGCCATCATTAAAAAAGCCTTTTAAATAAAGTATTAAATATATTTCTGTAATTCAGTACTTTCCCCTTGTGTCATTTCATTATTACACATAACTCATTTTTCAGATTTTTTTGTTTTGTTTTTATTTTTATGTTTGTAATGTTTGTATTTTTACCAAGATCTGGTTCAATTACATGTCAACAGCTCATTTAGAAATATTGTTCCTAGGAAAAAACTGACGTGTTACATACTTATTTTCCCCACTATATAATGAGCCATGGTTGTCCTGGGCTCGAATAAACCTTGTCGTCTTCTTGTGACAAACAGCCAAATACCAAGAAGAAGAAAAACTAAATCTGCTGTATGTCCTCTACTGTTGTTTATGAGGGAGTTGTGGAAAGTGTTGAAGGTGTCACTTTTCCTCTTTATTTGCATTCACTTACTATGCGTCTAAATTTGAAATAAATAACTTGAGCTCATAATAATAACTTTAATATTGCAGTGATGCTGTCTAGTGTGCATTCATGCATTCAGGAGACATGGTTTGGATGGTGTTTTTCAGAGTGGGACTATTACAACCCCAGGGCAGGCTAGGGGAGTGGAGTTGCACACTTGAATGAGGACTTGGTTAAAATGGAAGCTGAAGCAAAAATTAACAAAAAAATCCAAATTAAGAACAGGAAACAGCAACTGCTGTACAAATAATGGTGACTCGTTTACAGGTGGTGATGGTGAAACAGTGGGTGAGTTATTTACGACTGTACCTTGAAAAACCTTCATTAGATGTTGATATTTGATTGATTTTAGGTTGGACGTCAACACGATTTTAATTTCCAAGCAAAATGCAACATCCCCACGATGTTGGGAAACAACTTCAATCTGACGTCATGTTGAAATCTTGTGCCTGCTGGTTGCTTAATCCTATTTCGGTCTTTATACAGTAAACATCCTTCATTTTTTCATCAGTGACATGCATCTAAACAGTCTCTGGGTCAATGCGTGTAAAGATTTTGGACATCTTGGACACTTCTAATGCTTCCAAACAGTTTGCTGCAATTATAAATCGCCCATGTCTTAAAGTAGGTCATTATGATGTGATTCAATGTACCTCTTTACTTCTATATGTGATTCGATTGGACAGGAATCACAGGACTGATTTTTCTAATCCGCATAGACAAGAAAGAATAAAGTAGTAACTGCAGGTTGAAGGAAAGTAGTGGAGTAAAAGTACTCAAGGGAAAGTAAAAGTACACATTTTTAAACTACTTTGTAAATTACAATTTCTGAGAAAAACTACTCAATTACAGTAATTTGAGTATTTGTAATTTGTTGCTTTACACCACTGCTTATTTCTGAGAATGCCCTGCAGGCACAGGATGTCAATATGATGTCATATTGACGTTGTACGCCAACGTACCCCAATGTCGTGGAAATGTTGGATTTTGTTTGGAAATAAAAGTCGTTTTGACGTTAAACTTGATGTCCAACGTCCAACCTAAAATCGACCAAATATCAACGTCTAATCATGTTACACCTTGACTTTGTGTGGACATTATCACTATGACATCTATCAGATGTTGGATTTTAGTCACTTTCCAACACAACCTAAAATCAACAAAATATCAACATAATTTCACATCATTATTGGACGTCAAAATAACGTTGTCTGTAGACGCTGGCTAGACATTGAATTTTGGTCAACTGACATCATGACTTAAATCCTACTGGGTGTATATGCAAAATGCAAATATAATTAAGCATACTGATGACACTGCGGGGCGGTATGCCGCCGTTCCCTTTAGCGATTGCCGGCTGACCGTTTACCTTCGTGTGGAGGGCTTTCCCACTGCAGCCAGTTTGTCTGGTTAGCTCGTCCTGTATGTCGGTGGACTTGAGACGCAGAGAGGAGCTGACCGGGTTCGAGTCCGGGGAAGAGCAGTTCCAGAAATCAGGTAACACTAAAACAGAATCCAAGAAATAAAGTGAAGAAGTTCATAACAGGGTGAGAATGTGGTAAAATCCAAAAATGTGGTAAAAAAAAAATCAGATGAGGGTTTTTCTTTTTCTGGACGGCTTTTGTAAATTGTTGGTTGGGTTTAGGGCGGGCGGGTCAATTGGTAAAATTGGTTGGGTTCAGGGAAGGAGGAAGGTGGGTCAGCCGGCCGATTGGCCGATCATTCAGCCAGTCGGACAGACAGACGTTCGTTCGACAGTGGCCTCTGGTGGGTTTATGCGAGAACAGCGCGGGCGCGAACGGCACTCGCGGGAGACATCTGAGAAGCCATAAAGGCGCACACAGCGGCCTCTCGCAGATTCGCGAAAACCAAAAGCTGCAAAAATACATACCTCCCGGGACGTATTTCGCGGTCTCCAGAAACGTCCTCGGGACCACGTTTTCAGAATGAGCTTGGGTTGCATTTATTCAACACATGATGATTTTAGAGGTTACCAAGGCATTGGCAGATTCTTCCGATGTGTAGTGAAAACATCGTTGTACAGGATAAAAGTCACTACAAGACAGCCCTGGTTTGGCCATGCACTCTGGAATGCAAGACTGACAGGCACCATTGTAATGTAGCCATAATCACATTTGGCCTAATGCTGTAGTTCTCATTGTCTCCTATTGACAACGTGAAGCAGGGACAGTCTCTCTTCACAATCACATTTGCAAAAATCCTCTCTTAAACAGCCTCTCTTTTAGTCGCCAACAAAGAGGTGAAAAAATTCTGCATCTGGATCTACAGTCCATTTGCAAATTATTGGACCTTAATTAACTCTAAGTGTTCTCCAAAAAATGTCTCCAGAACAGGGAGAGACTCCTTGTAAACTTGCCATAAAGAAACCCATTTCATTTCAGAATGCTTCTGCTGACCCAGCGAAGAGCGACAAGGGGAAAAACGAGGGAAGGCGGAAGGAGAGAGAGATATGAGGGGAGAGAGAGAGAAACCTCTTTCCATGCCTGTGCAGTTTTCCGACTCTTCATCATAATCCAGGATAAATCCTGCTGGTGGTATTGTACTCATCAGTCGGTTCTCTCGGCCTCTGCTGCCTGCAACCCCCCATCACCAGCACCAGCACCCACCCACCACGACAAACCTTCAATCAAACTCTCTTCTCATCTGCGGCCCCAGAATTCCTCCTTAATGTTGCTATTTCAGAACGAAATCCACCCTTTAGCCTGTCCCTCCCTCAGGGGGGAAGCTCATTGTAAAACAAACCGTCTGTCTGTCACAGACCCTGTGTAGGTGTAAACGCACTCACACTGCCTCCTCTGCATACATGAATATTTAAATACGGAAATTAGCCCGTTGCCTCGGAATGCGAAGAGACGTAAAGATTCGATCCTCTTAGAAAAGAGAGATCAAATAAGGTTCCTCTACGAGAGGTTGCGGGATTAAATAGACACGTTTGAAACCTCAGCCGAGGACATTTACTCATGTTCTGTAATTGCAGTAAAATGAAACGTAACACTGCTGTCATCAGAGTTAAAACTGATTGTTAGCCAGCTACGATTGCTGCATCTACAAAATCCTGAAAATAGACATTAGAGGATACTGTAATAGAGAAATGCATTCACGGTCCTTACAGATGTGTGCTGTAAATAAGATGGAGGAGGTGAGATGTAGAATAACAGACACACGCAAAATCAAAACAGCCTTGAATGTTGAAAGCTTTAAAGGGTCACGAAACACCAAAACACATTTTTTGAGCTGTTGACAGTCATATATGTGTCCCACGCTGCTAAAAATACTATTAGGACACATATATTTCACTAAAAAGTGCAAATTGGTTGTTTTTGCGATATTTCAAGCAAATTCGTTCTTCTGGTTTGAAACGAATTTTTGAAGCTGTGTCACAGCAATTAGATCCTTGCATGTATTCCAGCATGGAGAGTGGATGTCTGTACTTGCGAGTACATCATGACGTCTCTGAGTGTGCAGCATTAATTCATGAGAAAGACTTGGTTCAAACCAATCAGCACGCTCTATTGTGTACGCAGTGCAACTTCATTAATATGCATGGTAGCTTCGAAGACCTGTTATAGTGTTCAGACGGCAGAGAGACGCCACGTTGTGTTGCCAAAACAAGTGGAAGAACAATAATTTGAAGATCTGGGTCGTCAGTGTTGCGTTTATTAATATGCTGCAACTACAGTTTTGTTTTCATTTTCCCGCTATGAGAGCGCAGCTGGACTCATGTGACAGAAATACGTTGGTAAGAAACATTTTTTACCCGAGAGCTTTTCGCATCTGGATATGATGAAATCCGGATTTGCCACTCATCTCCTTTTAAAAAAGATATGGTCCCAGTTTGTTTTGATTGTCCTGTCTCTACAGATGTGGTAAGTGTGTGATCAATGCTCTTTGTTTGTTCATTCAGATGGCAAAGTTAGTTCGTATCGTCAGCAATACTCTTTCAGTGTTTAAAGACAGACCTTAATCAAAATGATTTAGTTACGAAGTTTACAGTAGGTTAATATCACTACAATATTATGTGCTGAAAGATCCACTGTAAATGCGGCTCTCCAAATATGTAAACACCTTAATCAAACTATTACCGCCGTGTAGGATTTTTGCCGCATTTTGTGACAGGATAGTCTATACACAACTGGCTTTCTGACGCTACCTACCGAGTGCATCTAAGTTACCAAGAAATGCAGAGTTGTTTTCTCCCACTCGTCGTGCGGTATCAAACCTTCCATTAAAACTGCACTCACCAGCAGTTCATCCCCGCATCCAATATCTACTTTGTCATGGCAATCATGAAATGTTCCTGAATAAAAGTAAAAGTGTCAAACTGCAGTCCACAAATTAAGAATTTGGTAAATAATTGGATTACTGATGTCCATGTAAACACAGTCACTGTCTTTCTCCCAGTGCGTGCTCAAACGGAAACTCCCATTTTTATCCAAAACCCGCCCTCTTTCCCTCCCCTGACACTCCCACCTAAACAGAGCTGGACACTTTCCTGACTTTTTCCAAACTAGAGGTGTGAAAACACACTGCTGAGACAGGGGGTGTCATGGCCTTTTAACTGAAATAACCAAACCAGACTCACACGGGGTACAAGGCTCTATCTGCACAACTCCAGAAAATATACTATACATATAGCTTACTGTAGTTTCCACATTCAAGTATGGCAGATCCAACACATTATCACTGGAAATACATGCTTCAGTGTTTACTGTTCCGAACCAGCAAAAACATACTTAGAGTCGGTGTAAAACAGAATTTGCTGAGACCTTTTTTTTCAGTTTGTTGTTGCACTTCTCTTACAGCAAGAAGGTCGCTAGTTCAAGTTTGCATGTTCTTCCCGTGTTCGCATGGGTTTTCTTCTGGGTGCTCTGGTTTCCCCCACAGTCCAAAGACGTGCGCTATAGGTGAATTGAATAAACTAAATTGTCCGTAGTGTACGAGTGTGTGTGTGTGTGTGTGTGTGTGTGTGTGTGAATGCTAGATTGTATGGGTGTTTCCCAGTACTGGCTTGTGGCTGGAAGAAAACTAATGAATACATAATTTTCTAATTATTATTATTACATTTTTTCTATTAAATATTTTTGCCTAAACACTGTAATTGTGTACACTATATAATAATAATCATAATAATAATAATAATGATAATAATAATAATAATATTAATAATAATAATAATAATAATAATAATAATAATAATTATTATTATTATTATTATTATTATTATTATTATTATTATTAAATCATTCATTCATTTTCTTTTCGGCTTAGTCCCTTTATTAA